>NC_090266.1:502674673-502975298 GCF_040414725.1 Anabrus simplex
AGATGTATACACACTCATTTAAAAAAATTTACCCTCCCCCCTTCTTACCCCCCAATATTTGGATTTTCCAAAAACGAAAAAATACGTGTGTTTATTTATATTTAAAGGAGATTCTAAATACCAATTTTCACATATATTACCTTAAAAAAATTTGATCGATACACTCATTTTAAAATATTACTCCCTTTTCACCCCCCCGCCTAAATTGGATTTTCCAGAAACAAAAAAATACGTGTTTCTTTATTTTTAACGGAGATCCCAAACACCAATTTTCAGGTCTGTAATATCTTCAGTTTTTGATATATAAGTAGCCTCATTAAAGGCATTCAACCACTTTTTAGCCCCTTTTCGCACCTATTGCGATTTTCCGAAAACAAAAAAATACGTGTTCCTTTATTTTTAATGAAGGTTATAAATACCACTTTTTACATCTGCAAACTTTAAAAGTTTGGAGATATAGATTCACTCATTTTAAAAATTCACCCCCTTTTCACCCTCCCATTAATTGGATTTTCCAAAAACAAAAAATTACGTGTTTCCCAATTTTTAAAAGAGATCAAAAGTACCAATTTTCAGGTCTGTAATATCTTCAGTTTCTGAGATATAGGTACCGGTGTCCTGATTAAAGGCATTCAACCCGTTTTTCCCCATTTTCACCCTTTTTCACCCCTCCTATTGGGATTTTCTGAAAACAAAAAAATACGTGTTTCCTTATTTTTAAAGAAGATTCTAAATACCAATTTTTACATCTGTAAACTTTTAAAGTTTTGAGATATAGAGCAACTCATTTTAAAATTTCACCCCCGTTTTCACCCCCTTAGCGAAGGAATATCCAAAAATCCTCTCTTAGCAAGCACCTACGTCTTAATATGAATATATCCCCAAAATTTCATCTCTTTATGTCCAGTAGTTTTGGGTCGGCGATGATGAATCAGTCAGTCAGTCAGTCAGTCAGTCAGGACAAGTTATTTTATATATATAGATTATACATCGGTTCCTAGATCATTAATGAGGTGAAACGCCTCTTCTCCTTCTTCTTCTTCTTCTGCCGCTTTCCCCACACCTGTAGAGTAGTGGATGCGAACTGTATCGACATGTAGATTTGCCCCTATGTTACGACCGGATGCCCTTACTGATGCCAAGTCTATGTGAAGGGATGTATTCACTACTGATTTTTTCTGTGGTGGGTGCTAGAGTGGTGTGTTTTCTGACTGTAAAGAGTAGAGTTTTGGGATAGACACATCCACCCAGTCCCCGAGTCAAAAGAATTAATCAGAATCTAGTAAAGTCTCCAAACCGACAATGACCATTCATCCAAGGAGTCAAACGTATAAGGTATTATCCAAAAAGATAGATAAGTATACAAATGCTACTCTCCGCAGGGACAGAGCGGGAGATCTGAATTTGCCAGATGTGAAGTGATGGAACCAACCAGAGGGAAAAATATCCCGGATGTGGTGCTGATAAAACCAGATGAGCTCTATAGGGAAACTGAAGTAATAGATGGTATTAGTGATCATGAAGCTGTTTTTGTCGTAGTCAAAAATAAATGTGATAAAAAGGAAGGTCTTAAAAGTAGGACTATTAGGCAGTACCACATGGCTGATAAAGCAGGCATGAGGCAGTTTCTAAAAAGTAACTATGATCGGTGGAAAACGGTAAATAAAAAAGTACACAGACTCTGGGATGGGTTTAAAGAAATTGTTGAGGAATGCAAAAACAGGTTTGTACCTTTAAGGAAGGTAAGGAATGGTAAAGACCCAACTTATTATAACAGAGAAATAAAGAGACTAAGAAGGAGGTGCAGACTGGAAAGAAATAGAGTTAGAAATGGCTGTGGAAGTAAGGAGAAATTGAAGGAACTTACTAGAAAATTGAATCTAGCAAAGAAGACAGCTAAGGATAACATGATGGCAAGCATAATTGGCAGTCATAATAAATTTTAGTGAAAATGCAAGGGTATGTATAGGTATTTTAAGGCAGAAACAGGTTCCAAAAAGGACATTCCAGGAATAATTAATGAACAAGGGGAGTGTGTATGTGAGGATCTTCAAAAGGCAGGAGTATTCAGTCAGCACTATGTAAAGATTGTTGGTTACAAGGAAACTGTCGAGATAGAGGAGGAGACTAAGGCCAATGAAGTATTAAAATTTACATATGATAACAATGACATTTACAATAAGATGCAAAAGTTGAAAACTAGAAAAGCGGCTGGAATTGATCAGATTTCTGGGGATATAGTACCATATCTGAGGTACTTATTTGATTATTGTTTGGATGGAGGAGCAGTACCAGATGAATGGAGAGTTCCTATTGCAGCCCCTATGTATAAAGGAAAGGGTGATAGACATAAAGCTGAAAGTTACAGGCCAGTAAGTTTGACATGCGTTGTATGTAAACATTGGGAAGGCATTCTTTCTGATTATATTAGACATGTTTGTGAAATTAATAACTGGTTCGATAGAAGGCAGTTCGGTTTTAGGAAAGGTTATTCCACTGAAGCTCAACTTGTAGAATTCCAGCAAGGTATAGCAGATATCATGGATTCTGGAGGTCAAATGGACTGTATCGCGATTGACCTGTCTAAAGCATTTGATAGGGTGGATCATGGGAGACTACTGGCAAAAATGAGTGCAATTGGACTAGACAAAAGAGTGACTGAATGGATTGCTATACTTCTAGAAAATAGATCTCAGAGAATTAGAGTAGGTGAAGCTTTATCTGACCCTGTAATAATTAACAGGGGAATTCCTCAAGGCAGTATTATCGGACCTTTATGTTTTCTTATATATATATACATGATATGAGTAAGTGAGTGGAATCGGAGGAAAGGCTTTTTGCGGATGATGTTATTCTGTATAGAGTAATAAATAATTTGCAAGATTGTGAGCAACTGCAACGTGACCTCGATAATGTTGTGAGATGGACAGCAGGCAATGGTATGTTGATAAACGGGGTTAAAAGTCAGGTTGTGAGTTTCACAAATAGAAAAAGTCCTCTCAGTTTTAATTACTGCATTGATGGGGTGAAAGTTCCTGTTGGGGATCATTGTAAGTATCTAGGTGTTAATATAAGAGAAGACCTTCATTGGGGTAATCACATAAATGGGATTGTAAATGAAGGGTACAGATCTCTGCACATGGTTATGAGGGTGTTTAGGGGTTGTAGTAAGGATGTAAAGGAGAGGGCTTATAAGTCTCTGGTAAGACCCCAACTAGAGTATGGTTCCAGTGTATGGGACCCTCACCAGGATTACCTGATTCAAGAATTGGAAAAAATCCAAAGAAAAGCAGCTCGATTTGTTCTGGGTGATTTCCGACAAAAGAGTAGCGGTACAAAAATGCTGCAAAGTTTGGGTTGGGAAGAACTGAGAGAAAGAAGAAGAGCTGCTCGACTAAGTGGTATGTTCCGAGCTGTCAGCGGAGAGATGGCGTGGAATGACATTAGTAGACAAATAAATTTGAGTGGCGTTTATAAAAGTAGGAAAGATCACAATATGAAGATAAAGTTGGAATTCAAGAGGACAAACTGGTTCAAATATTCATTTATAGGAAGGGGAGTTAGGGATTGGAATAACTTACTAAAGGAGACGTTCAGTAAATTTCCAATTTCTTAGAAATCATTTAGGAAAAGGCTAGGAAAACAACAGATAGGGTATCTGCCACCTGGGCGACTGCCCTAAATGCAGATCAGTATTGATTGATTGATTGATTGAAATCTCATTGCAAAGTTATGTGTGTGGCATTCATTTTCGTTGCAAGTACATTATATAGTCTAAAAAATTTGTGATTAATTGCAAAGAGGCTGTACTTATGTAATTTGAGATAGCTATCTTGGACCATGAGGATGAGAGGAACAGGATATACGACGAGCTTCTGGTTAGGAAGAGTACCGAGAATGAATCCACACTAATACAGTGTATATACACTAACGTTATCTACGCGGAGGAGTAGAAGTGGAATTGGAACTGCTGTGAAGGAAATTCTCCACAACACTTTCACTGCGATTGATCTGAAAGGTAATCTAAACTTAAAGGAACCTTTGAAGCCCATTAAATCTCTAGGACATCGGTTTGGATAATAAGATTTCCCTTTGTGTAAAAACAGCTTCAGCTTGTCGGACCGTCCCTCTTTTTTTGCCGAGATAATAGTACCTACGCTCTACATTCATTTTTCCTACGACTAGAGCTGAATTCAATCTCTTGGAATGTGTTCATGTGGATATACACTGGCAGAAAAATACCCAAACACCATAAAATAACGAATGTATAGCACGGAAATTTTGGCAATATATTTTTCGAGGCAACATATTTAATTTATTAGAGGTACAAGACTACGCGAGAAAAGCCATCGTAAATGTGCCAAGCTGGTCCATTAATAACCGGTGTAATCGCCTGACTGTTTAATGCAGGCATACAAACTTGCATGTGTTGTGTCGTACAGGTGCAGGATGTCAGCTTGTGGGACGATGGAGATCTATGGCTGTTGCACTTGGTCGGTGAATACAGGGACGGTTACTGCCGGTTATGGATGACGCTGGAGTAGTGGTCCAATGATGTCCCATGCGTGCTCGACTGGGAACATATCGGGGGATCGAGCCGGCGAAGGCAACATTTCGACACTCGGTACAGCACGGCGGGTTACAACAGCGGCATGGGAGCGTGCATTATCCTGTTGGAAATCACCCCCGGGAATGTTGTTCATGAATGGCAGCACAACAGGTAGAATCACCAGACGGACGTATACATCTGCAGTCAGGGCGCGTGGGATAACAATTAGAGTGCTTCAGCTCTCATAGGAAATTGCTCCCCAGACCAGTACTCTCCGTGTAGGACCAGTGTGTCGACGCCGCAGACAGGTGGAATGCAGGCTCTCAACTGGCCTCCTTCTAACCACCACACGGACATCACTGGCTCCAAGGCAGAACCAGCTTTCATCGTAAAACACAACGTACCTCAACTCCATCCTTCAATGAGCTCTCGCTTGATACCATGGAAGCCGCAGACGGCGGTGGTTTGGGGTAAGTGGAATGCACGCAGCAGGATGTCTGGCTCGGTGCTGTCCTTCAAGTAACCGATTTCGAACAGTTCGTTGCGCCACTGTGGTGCCAATGGCCACTCGAATTATTGCTGCTGCAGACATAGACCGCTGCGCCACAACCAAACACCGAATACGACTGTCTCTCGGTGGTGCTACAGGGATGTCCGGAACCCGGTCTTCTTCCATGCGTACCTACTCGTGACCACTGCTGCCAGCACGCATGCACAGTGGAGACATTCCTGCCAAGTTGTTCTGCAATAGCGCGGAAGGAAAATCCACCTTCACGTAGTCCTATTATACGGCCTCGTTCAACCGCAGCGAGGTGTTGATACTGGCCTCTTCGTCATTCTAAAGGCATTCTTGGCTCACTCACAGTCCCTCCGTCCAATCTCACATGTAACTAACGCTCTCGCACAGTACAGCCCGTATTTAAATCAAACCTGATGTGCAACGTCATGGGGCCGCTACTAGCGCCACGCTAAGGCGATTTGCAGAAAACTTGAATCAACGTTATCTTTCAGATGTATAAACACGTCTACAAACGTTCGTCACTCTAGCACAACCACGTCTTGGTGTTTGGATATTTTTTCCGCCAGTGTATTACATTGGTAGGGAATTTCGTAAGGCTCTGCATAAGCAAGGCCGCATGTTTGTTCAAAATTCCTCGCTAACGTAAGTTCTTTTTCATAGCATGTTACATTCCAGAGCGTAATAATGTGATCGGCTAGCGTAGCTGGTGCCGTTCTGCGGCAGAACAACTGCAACAGGTGAAATGAACACACTTCCTCCTGCATACGCTACGCTGTGTGTTTCAACTCTTTCTGAGTATTATAGAAGTCAGTTTTGTTCTAACAGTGTACAGTTGCTTGAAAAATTCGATGAGGTGTGTGGGACCAATACTCTCGAATCTGAGTAAGTTGTCATACTCAGAGGTGATATTTTTAATGCATGTCGGGGAATTCGAATAGACACCGGTCTTCGGAAAGATAGAGGAAAGTTATAAGTTATTAAAGACCTCAAAACATACCAAATCATGTCTTTCATTGCAACTTACAATGTTCGTTGAAATATGTCCCATCGTGCTTCAGGCATGATAGAAAATGTTTAATTCATAAAGGTGGAGATTAGGACAATGAGAACTGGTGACCTATTATAACCTACTCCATATCAGGGAGAATTGTTGAAAGGACAGGAATATGTCGAACTCAGTATAATCAGAATGGTCTGGTATCTTGCCCGGAAACTTTTATTAATCAATCTATTATAGATTGTTGCATTGTATTCCTAGGCGACTGTAAAGCGTTTGAAAATGTATCTCATGGGCATATGAAAAGAACTCTAAGCACCATTCCTGTTTGACCAAGACTTGGGACGCTAATTACATTGGCCAACAACGAAATAAATGTTGTCCGTTTCCTTAACTAAAATAGTCATTTCCAAGTAAATAGGGGTCAAGAAATACGACATCCGAACAATTTTATTAACGCTTAGTTTTAAGTTATGTGTATGTATATTTGTATTTATTGAACTCAACCCCATGCACTCTTATACATTTACCTATTCACTGGAGCTTTTCTATTTCTTTGATTTTCGTGTGTAGCCTATTTCTGAGGCACCTCTTATCACATTACAACAATATTCTGCAAGTATAAATAGGTTCAATTGCCCTGTTACCTTCATTCAGTTAGTAAAATATCTTGATTGAAATGCTCCCCACGCTCGTCACTCAAAGTGCCACAATTCCTTGCAAGGAAGTCAAGAGAAGAGTGATGAAAGCGGACATTCAGCGATGCTCGGTACGTCTTATATCTCGGCACCTTGTGGTCCGCAACCAGCCTCAGCGAAATGTGTTACGCCAGATGGCAGCACGCATCAGTGCAAACCTCGTCACTAGTAGCGTGATGCCGCGGCATAATTTTTGTTATGGACTCGATATCAAGAGTTCTATGTGTGTGTTTCAGAAACATCCGGATCTTTGTTTAGTGTTGTTAGTGTTATATCATAATCAATTTGGTTATGTTGTGTAAAACTGGTCATCGTCATTTTCTACCAGAGAGAATGTCGTACAGCGCCAACAAGTGACATACGCTTAACACTTGGGATGTCCTCGACCAGACACGGAAAATTTCTGCTCATAAATTATAGCAAGCGTGTGGTATTAAGGGTTTATCGTTATTTACGCGTATTTGACATTAAAATTAATGTTAATATGTTGGCATTATTAATAGAGTGCATTCTCGTTTCTGAGATGAAAAAGGCATTTCGCAGCCTACATAACAAAGGTTATCCACACTATTCACACATTTACGTGGCATCTTGAAGTTTTAAAAAGCTGGATTAAAAACTAAACAACAAATTAGCTTAAGATAATGTAAGTTATTAATTTTTTTTGCTAGTTGTTTTACGTCGCACCGACACAGATAGGTCTTACGGCGACGATGGGAAAGGAAAGGGCTAGGAGTGGGAAGGAAGCGGCCGTGGCCTTAATTAAGGTACAACCCCAACCGTTTCCTAGTGTGAAAATGGGAAACCACGTAACAGCATCTTCAGGGCTGCCAACGGTCAGATTCGAACCCAGTATCCCCCGGACTCAAGTTGACAGTTATGTGCGCCACTCGCCCGGTATGATACACATAGCGACTTATTCTGTGAGCTCTATTATAGTTAGAAACATACTTTTGCATAACCTAAATTTTGAAGGATCGATTTTTAGGATTTAAAACGTTGATCTTAAAAATAACCTATATACTCATTTATCAGTACTTTGTTCGATTTTACGTGGAATGTCCCCAGCAGGAAATTTCAGTGTTTAAAACCATTATACATTTATTAGCATACACAGTTGGTGTTGTTCTTTCCGTAAAGAAGAAATAAATTTTAAACCAGAATACAAGGAATTAAATTCAGTGGTAGAAATCCTGAGCTGTATGCAGTATTCTAATAACTACGCATATCTGGACTGCAGAGATAGTGTGGTAACTAAATTTCAATAATGAAAGATCTAAATTAACCGGATGAAAGAACTCATAAATGTGAATCTGTTCATAATTTTATGCAATATATGTATATCTATATATATAAAATAAGAGTTTTGTCTGTACATTGCTCAGAATCTGAAAAGAATGGTATTTCTTTATCGATCATGTCCACAGTAACAAGAAAATGAATTTTTTACTCTTCCGTAATTTCTGTCTGTCTGTCTATCTGTCTATCAGTCTGTCTGTATGTATGTACACGCATCACGAGAAAACGGCTAAAGAGAATTTAATGAAAATCGGAATTTAAAGTCCGGTGATGAACCGCTACAATCAAGGCTATAAATTATTTTAATCACGCTGAGTGAAATGGTAGTTTAGGGGAGGGCCTAAAATTTAATTCTCAAATATTTATCTTATGAATGGTCGTGTCTTAATGAAAATCAGTAGACAAAGATGGAAAATAAGTCGCTACATGATAGGCTATACACGCTGAGAAAAATGGTAGTTTAGGGGAAGGCCTAAAATTTAATTGTCAAATATTTTTCGTATTAGTGGTCGTGTCTTCACGAAAATTGGTATGCAAAGTTGGGGAATAAGTTGCTATAATCTAGGCTATTAGTAATGTAATTCACACTGAGGAAAATGGTAGTTTAGGGGAAGGACTGAAATGTAATCCATATATAAAATAAGAGTTTTGTCTGTACATTGCTCAGAATTTGAAATGAATGGTTTTTCTGTATCGATCATGTCCACAGCAACAAGAAAATGCAATTTTTACTTTTCAGTTATTTCTGACTGTCTGTATGTAGGTATGTATGTATGTATGTATGTATGTATGTATGTATGTATGTATGTATGTATGTATGTATGTATGTATGTATGCATGTATGTATGTACACGCATCACGAGAAAACGGCTGAAGAGAATTTAATGAAAATCGGAATCTAAAGTCGTGTGATGAACTGCTACAATCTAGGCTATAAATTATCTTAATCACGCTGAGTGAAATGGTAATTTAGGGGAAGGCCTGAAATTTAATTCTCAAATATTTATGTTAGTAGTGGTCGTGTCTTAATGAAAATAGCTAGACAAAGATGGGAAATAAGTCGCTACAATATAGGCTATACATGCTGAGAAAAATGGTAGCTTAGGGGAAGGCCTAAAATTTTGTTGTCAAATATTTATTAGTGTCGTATCTTCACGAAAATTGGTATTCAAAGTCGGGGAATAGGTCGCTAAAATCTGGGCTATAAATAATATTATTCGCTCTAAGTGAAATTGTAGTTTAGGGGAAGGCCTGAAAAGTACCGAGGTTTTTTAATTTGCTTGACGTCGCACCGACACAGGCAGGTCTTATGGCGACGATGGGATAGGAAATGAATAGTGGTGTGAAGAAAGCGGCATTGGCTTTAAGGTACAGCCTGGTGTGACTGGTGAGAAAATGGGAAACCACGGAATACCATCTTCAGGGTTGCCGGCAGTGGGGTTCGAATCTACTATCTCCCGGATGCAAGCTCACAGCTGCGCACCCCTAACCACACGGGCAACTCGCCTGGTCGTACCGACTGTAACAGCCTGCCTGTATATTGGCGGGAAGTAGCTGGGGAGTAAGATAACTTTCTTCTTTAGCATGCCATTCCTCTGGTTCATACATTTTCTGATATATCTGGTACGTAACACACTGGTACATCATAGTATTCGAGCTATTCAATCCCTACTCTGAGGCACTGATTGGAATGAGTAGCGTTCATATTTAAGGGAACAATGACAGAGGAGTGTTCACGGCAGTCTGCAACCTGGTTATTCCTGCTCTGGAACTTTGGACTCTTAGATCGGCACCGTAGTACTGTTCGTTTTAAAATGTGGCGACGATGGGATAGGAAGGGCCTAGGAGTTGGAAGGAAGCGGCCGTGGCCTTAATTAAGGTACAGCCCCAGCATTTGCCTAGTGTGAAAATGGGAAACCACGGAAAACCATCTTCAGGGCTGCCGATAGTGGGATTCGAACCTACTATCTCCCGGATGCAAGCTCACAGCCGCGCGCCTCTACGCTCACGGCCAACTCGCCCGGTAGGTATGAATATGATAAGCAGATTAGAGCAGATGTAAGATGTAGCCTACTTACGTAGAAATTATTATTATTTTATTATTATTAAAAATACACTGGAAATGGGAAATAGCCCGCTGGCAATGGTCACTTATAGTACTATAATAATAAAGTAAAGTTAACGTAATTACCCAACAAAAACAAACAAACAACAAGAGTACAACAAGCAAATCCATTTAAAGAAAATATTACAAGAATTACTACAAGTTCAACATTCTAAATACAGCATCAATTAATGTTAGGGTGGAATGGAGGGTTGCATCAAACCGGTTTATGGACTGACAACCCCAGACAACAACAAAAATAACTGTATTTTAATATAAATTTAGCATTTCAGTCATTTTATCAATAATAAGACATAGGCCTATGTCATATCCTTCACCAGATGAAAATCACTATTTTATTACACTAGACTAACGCAGACTGAGTAACAGGATAATTCATGTTTTCGTCGTAAAGATCACACATCATACAGTCATGAATATTAAAACTAACCTACTGTATTTGTAAATAATGTTGCTCTGGATACACGTTCGCGTCAGGAGCGCAATGCGTGCTAATGAAATAGAGAACACGTCAGCACGCATTTCGTACAATCTAGTCGTGTACTGGGTAATGATTGCATTAAGCACACCCGGGCCTTCGAATACAGTTGATTGAAACACTAATTTACTCGATCGCCAAACAATGGGAACAATATGTCGTTTGTACAGCAACGAAATGACCGAATAAAGCATGAATGACGCGGTAAGCTCATTATGTCTCAATAGGCCCCAATAACTTTGAGCTAATCACATAAAACTGATAGAAGTTTGTAATTCAACACTAAAATAGTTCATTCTGTACTCCAATTAAGTTACTTTCGAAATCATTTCGAAATTCAAATTACCATCAGCATTCATGTATAGTTGACATGTAGAAGAAATAAAACAACAGCAATAAATGTGGAACATCATGTTCTATTTCAACACCAAATTGTATATATTAACCCAATTGTACAGTATATTGAACGTTGTAGTTCATAGTGCATAAAAATTGTAATTTAAAATGTCGAAATACTGCATAGGCCCAAATTCAATGCGGAAATTATAATACCACGAACGCAGCTATTGCATATATAGTGATAAACTTTAGTGCGGAAATTATAATACCACGAACGCAGCTATTGCATATATAGTGATAACCTTTAGTGCGGAAATTATAATACCACGAACGCAGCTATTGCATATATAGTGATAACCTTTAGTGCGGAAATTATAATACCACGAACGCAGCTATTGCATATATAGTGATGCTATTCATATACAGTACGATATTTCGGACAGCTATTTAGGAATCATTTGTAAAATTTATTTAGGCCTACAAAATAGAGAATTTTGAACTTATTCCTCTTTAACAGAAGTTTCAGTCATATTAATTTCAACAGTGTGATTGTTTAGAGCGGTAATTATTCCGTAGTACAAATCACACGTGCCGTAACACAACGTGGCGCAGTGACGGTAATATAATAGTTGTCTTGCTAGAATCTGTCATGGAGACAAGTAGGGAACGATTGGAAGAGGGAACTACCTTCACACACACACACACAGTATTAGTGAAACATTTTAATATTGTCCTAGAAATGCTTTATGAATATTTTTGTTTCACGAGTTGATTCGCAACGTTTTCTTGAATTTTAGTCACAGTTCAACTTGCACAGTGGGGCTAAGAAGTTCACGCGGTAGATCATGGGCCTTTTGAGCTCAAGTTGGCAGGTTCGGGTCCGAATCAGTCCTTTGGTATTTGACGGTAAAAAATACGTGAGCCTCGTGTCGATAGATTTATTGGCACGTTAACGAAGCGGGGCGTACTTTCGGCACCTTGGTGTCTCCAATATCCCTCAAAGTAAGTAGTGGGGTGTAAAACCTTCTTCTTTTCCTTCAACTACCACTTTTCCCACATTTCGGTAAGTTAACGGATGCGAACTACGTCATGCATAAGGATTAGGCTCTGTTTTGCGGCCAGATGCCCTTCCTGACGTCAATCCTATATTAATGGATTCATTCACGATTGCGCGTTTCTGTAGTGGTTAGTAGTTAGGTGTGTTGTGGGTATTTGAAGGGGATTGTGTTTAGACAACATAAATACCCAGTTCCCAAGTCGGAGGAATTAACAAGACGAAAATAAGATAATGTGTCGTAAACAAATAACATTAAATTATTTTATATACACGTCTGGAGCAGGAACGCAAAATAACTTGGTGTTACGTTCTGTGTCTCGTCCTATTCATAACGTGAATCATTCCAGCGATTACTTTATTAATATTTAATTAACTAAATTACAGTAAAATTACAATTCACATTTTATTTACTTTTTTGGCTAGTTGCTTTACGGCGCACCGACACAAATGGGTCTTATGGCGACGATGGGACAGGAAAGGCCTAGGAATCGGATGAAAGCGGCCGTGACATTAATTAAGGCGCAGCCCCAGCATTTGCCTGGTGTGAAAATGGGAAACCACGGAAAACCATCTTCAGGGCTGCCTACAGTCGGGTTCGAACCCAACCCACTATCTCGCGGATGCGAGCTCACTGCTGCAGGCTCCTAACCGCACGGCTAACTTGCCCTGTCATTTTATTACTGGCAAACTATGCATATTCCTTTCTCCATCAGAAAGTGTTGTAGAAGTTAGTGCAATAAGATATTGACACGATTTCGATACTTTACTGTAATATATCTAAATAACATTTAATAGCCATTGAAATATGATCAAATTAATAAAATATGAATAAAATACTTAATTGCCTCACGCTTGGGTGTCATTTGTAATATGTATATAAGACATCTGAATAAATAAAATAACTCAATAAAATAATTAGTTGAAATGTCCGTAATATGGGCGCCAGAGTTTACCTAAATGGATCCCTCGAATTTTAATAGAGGATGATAATTCTCCCTTCCAAGGCGTGTACATATGGTTGCGTACTGGTATATCTGCTTCAGGCCTTACCTAACCTTCTGTCCACTCAATAGGTAGGAACTGCACCTAGGTTCATCAATAACACCACTGATTCTAAAATAATTAACTATACTTTGAATGATATCCGTGCACGAACACCTCATCAACACACCATAATATACATACAGTACACTCACAAAATACAGTACCGCTGAAAGATTCCATATTTACACAGTTATCTGACAACAGAAACAATGGGAAACCAAAAGCGAGGACCAAGCTACCATTTGTAGTTAGCCCGATGAACGCTAATTACAAAATATATATAAACGGATAAATACCCTTCACTCTCTCTGTGTGTCAATACATGTTGCAGATTCTCACTATCGGCATTTTTTATATCACATTGATACTGAAACTTCATAATTCTGTGTTCACTAGTTCTAACGCTTGGTTTAAAGATACTTTCACTTGAGCAACACACAGTTGTTCTTTCAGGCCATAAATTATGGACAGTCTGAAATACAGTATCCCATAGCTTTCACCAACATATAAGACATCAAGCCGCCCCAAGTGACAATACCAAGTGCCAAAGCACTCCACAGTTTGTAGACAAGTACCACTTTCACGTTCCATAGAAATGTTAAGGCAACCACGTTCAGCAAAGATTTTAAGTCCAGGACGTTCAACAAAAATTTCAAGTCAAGTCCTCCGCTGACGTCTCACATGCCTACAGTATATAGAATTCAGCTTCCCCCTACTCTCTCATGGTACTTCTAGATTGGTCCCAATTGCATCCAATCACTAGTGGAAGATCCTCTTGCCATACCTAGGCACGTCCTGAACCTCTTCCGGGTCCCAAGACAATAACAAAGCCGCCTCGTCGGACTCTAGGCTGTTCCACACGATTCACGGAAACTTTACGAGTTGTAAATAGCAGTTTTTCCATCCGCTTGTATAAAACAAATTGCTCATGTCATATACGAAGACCTGTACAAATGATATAATAATAATAATAATAATAATACGAATAATGACAATGATATCTCTTATTTGTGAATACGGTGCGAGGGTGTGATATATGTACTATCACATTACTTTACCATTATATTTATCTGAAGGACTGGACCGGCGTGCTCCCAGCTTCATACACTACACATGAGGAGAGAACTGGATTAAAATCTCACTCTCGGTCATTCTGGAGGCGCAATTCTGTGTTTACCATTTTCAACTTCTGTCAAATCCTTGGATTGGGATTAACATATAGGTTACGGCCACTTCCCTCCTAATCATAGCCCCAGTTAATTGTACAAGTTGATTGTACATCCAAAACCCCTACTGCTCACGTTATCGTACACCACTTTCACATATCTTTTTCGCATGGCAATTTGACTGATTGGAGATTACGGTAGACTACAACACTAATCGTCGAACCAATCACGTTGTAGGTAAATAAATTTTCACTACGGAGTTTTACACCTCTCCTCACCATTCAGATTTCAACATTCGGTCAATTAACTACGCTCCTCTACACTCGCCTGTTCGCAGGCAGCACAGTGGTATCATTAGGTTCGACAAGTCTTTAAACATACAGAACATTTGGACACACAATTTCACCTTTTTGGCAAGGTTTGTGTAAAATAGCTGAGCCGCAAATCCAAAGAATACGATAACAGTAAAAATTAGCAAACCTTTTAATAGGGCTAGTCCGATGGTTTAGTGGTAGCACACTTGTCCTTTTCATGGAGGCCCGAGGTTCAGTTCCCAGTTGTTGTGAAAATTTTAATTCTGGGACGAGGCCTGTAAGGGAGTTCACTCAACGTTGTGAGTTTAGCCATGGAGCTGTTGATATGGGGGTGGAGGGTGGGGGTTGGGTTTGGGGTGGGGGTGGGGGGTCCGTAACCCATGTCATGAATGCCAAGGAATACGACTGAGGAAGGCGACACGTTACATTCCAACATCTGCAATTTATATGGCAGGGTAGCAGTCGTATAGGCAGGCTCAGGTCCTATATTGTGCTGCGTGTGGCACAGTCTACATCTTATCATGAAATAAAGTGTGTACGCCCGTTCTTAATGATAATGGTATTAGCAGACGCTGGAATGTCGGGACTTTAATATAAAGAACCACGCTACACGAAGGTGTCACATTTATATACCCTTAAATACTACTACTCTCAGTCGATATCTAACCCAATATCGTGTGATCAGACAGATTTTGATCTCTGGCAGTCTTATGTCTCAGAAAAGTACAAAGGACAATGATGCGTTCCATTCTCCTTTCCACAGAAAATTAAGTTCCAACTTAGCTCAAATGATGTTGATTTCGCACAATGGTATGTCTCCTAACAACTAACCTACTGCGTCATTAAAATAGTTATATAATTTAATTACTTATCTATTCTGAAACAAGAGACCCATACCTTCACCATCGACACAATTACGATCCGACAAGTATTTACACATATTCTACTGCATGTCCGTGTGTGGCATCAGTATACGCGTATTCTCTTTTTTCCTGGCCTTTTCACAGTCACTTGTGGTCAGCACTACATGCGTATTAAGTCCCGTTTTCCGACACCAATCCTATATAGAGCAAATTATTCCCCATTCTGGTTTCTGTAGTGGGTTGTGGTTTGGTGTGTTGTATCTAAATGAAGATATGTGTATTAAGACAAACACAAGAACCCGGTCCCCGAACCGCAAAAATCAACATGACGCCGCTGATATCCCTGCTCGGCCGGAAATGGAACCCAGTGCCAGGGAACGGACGGCCTCCTTGCGGATCGTTCAACTAAGAAACTGGACTGAGTATGTTCAATAGCGGAGTTCGCAACCTCGGATTTCGAAAGTATGCATTTCTTTAAACAATATTGTCGTACTGATTAGAATAAAGCACGTTCAATGAAGCGAAGTTCCGCCATTTATTACTCGCCGTCAGGATGATGAAGATACACAGGCGGCACGGCGTCGGAGTTGTCAGCAAAACTATATGAGGCACCAGAAACAGACCAGACAGTATCTGCCCGAATTTTTCCTTAGAGGGGAAAATCCACAAACACAAGTCTCCCTGAACCCTACTCCAAGCGCCTCCATGTGTTCAGTTCCATTGTTCACAAAGCTTCCGTGGAAGTGTCACTGAAAGCAGAGACCAAAAGTTACCATTTCCACTGACGCACCGGGGATTGATTCCACATGGTTTCCGTTCATAACATGTATAAGTTATTATAATAATCAACTATGTCAAGTGAAACAAAAATAGAATATCGCCAACAATAACGCATCAGCAGTTTTAAAAGTTATCGTGTGTTTCACAAGTATCGTAAAACCGAATGTGGTACGCACTACCGAACTCAAAATTATAGAATGACTGCATAATAACTGTAGAGAATGGCATCCCTGGATTAGTATATAATTTAATTGTGATTGTGGAAGTTCACTTTATTTTAAATTGGTTGTATTGTAAAACAGAAACTAGGTTTTGTCAATGCCGAAAGTCTCCAGAGCCCGATTTTTTCTCTTTGTCTGAAATTATAACATGATTTAATAGGAACAAATGGAAATGTAATACGGTGTAGTATTTGTGTGTGTTGTTTGAGTCATCAGTCCTTAGACTGGTTTGATACAGCTCTCCATGCCACCCGATCCTGTGCTAACCTTTTCGTTTCTACGTAACTATTGCATCCTACATCTGCTCTAATCTGTTTGTCATATTCATACCTTGGTCTACCCCTACCGTTCTTGCCACCTACACTTCCTTCAAAAACTAACTGAACAAGTCCTGGGTGTCTTAAGATGTGTCCCATCATTCTATCTCTTCTTCTCGTCAAATTTAGCCAAATCGATCTCCTCTCACCAATTCGATTCAGTATCTCTTCATTCGTGATTCGATCTATCCATCTCACCTTCAGCATTCTTCTGTAACACCACATTTCAAAAGCTTCTATTCTCTTTCTTTCTGAGCTAGTTATCGTCCATGTTTCACTTCCATACAATGCCACGCTCCACATAAAAGTCTTCAAAAACATCTTTCTAATTCCGATATCAATGTTTGAAGTGAGAAAATTTCTTTTCTTAAGAAAGCTCTTCCTTGCTTGTGCTAGTCTGCATTCTATGTCCTCCTTACTTCTGCCATCGTTGGTTATTTTACTACCCAAGTAAAAATATTCATCTACTTCCTTTAAGACTTCGTTTCCTAATCTAATATTTCCTACATCACCTGCCTTCGTTCGACTGCACTCCATTACCTTTGTTTTGGACTTATTTATTTTCATCTTGTACTCCTTACCTAAGACTTCATCCATACCATTCAGCAACTTCTCGAGATCTTCTGCAGTATCAGATAAAATAACAATATCATCGGCAAATCTCAAGGTTTTGATTTCCTCTCCTTGGACTGTGATTCCCTTTCCAAATTTCTCTTTGATTTCCTTTACTGCCTGTTCTATGTAAACATTGAAAAGGAGAGGGGACAAACTGCAGCCTTGCCTCACTCCTATCTGGATTGCTGCTTCTTTTTAAAGCCCTCGATTCTTATCACTGCAGACTGATTTTTATACAGGTTGTAGATAATTCTTCGTTCTCGGTATCTGATCCCTATCATCTTCAGAATCATAAATAGCCTGGTCCAATCAACATTATCGAATGCCTTTTCTAGATCTACGAATGCCATGTACGTGGGCTTGTCCTTCTTGATTCGATCCTCTAAGATCAGACGTAAAGTCAGGATTGCTTCACGTGTTCCTACATTTCTTCTGAAGCCAAATTGATCTTCCCCCAACTCAGCTTCAACTTGTTTTTCCATTCTTCTGTAAATAATACGTGTTAAAATTTTGCAGGCATGAGATACTAAACTAATAGTGCGGTAGTTTTCACACCTGTCAGCACCGGCTTTCTTGGGAATAGGTATAAGAACATTCTGCCGAAAATCGGATGGGACTTCTCCTGTCTCATACATCTTGCACACTAAATGAAATAACCTTACCATGCTGGTTTCTCCTAAGGCAGTCAGTAATTCAGAGGGAATATCATCAATTCCAGGTGCCTTGTTCCTATTTAGGTCACTCACAGCTCTGTCAAACTCTGACCTCAAAATTGGGTCTCCCATTTCATCAGCATCAACAGCCTCTTCATGTGCCAGAACGAAATTATCTACATCGTTACCTTGATACAACTGTTGGATATGCTCCTGCCATCTTTCTGCTTTGTCTTCTTTCCCTAGAAGTGGCTTTCCATCTGAGCTCTTAATATTCATGCACCTAGATTTCCTTTCTCCAAAGGTTTCCTTGATTTTCCTGTATGCAGCATCTACCTTTCCCAGGACAATACAGCCTTCGACATCCTTGCACTTCTCCTTCAGCCATTCTTCCTTAGCTACCTTGCATTTTCTATCCACTTCATTCTTTAATCGCCTGTATTCTTTTCTGCCCTCTTCATTTCTAGCATTCTTGTATTTTCGTCGTTCATCAATCAGGTCTAGTATCTCCTGAGTTATCCACTGATTCTTAGTTGATCTTTTCTTCCTTCCTAACATTTCTTCAGCATCCCTACTGACTTCATTTTTCATGACTCTCCACTCTTCCTCTACTGTGTTTCCTTCGGCCTTTTCATTTAGTCCTTGTGCAACATGTTCCTTGAAACGATCCATCACACTCTTTTCTTTCAACTTGTCTAGATCCCATCTTTTTGCATTCTTTCCTTTCTTCAATTTCTTCAACTTCAGAT
Source organism: Anabrus simplex (assembly GCF_040414725.1). Classification (NCBI taxonomy): domain Eukaryota; kingdom Metazoa; phylum Arthropoda; class Insecta; order Orthoptera; family Tettigoniidae; genus Anabrus; species Anabrus simplex. The sequence goes on from NC_090266.1 coordinate 502,693,458, forward strand.
AGCATTGCATGACCAACAAGTTGTGGTCAGAGTCCACGTCTGCTCCTGGGAAAGTTTTGCAATCCAACACCTGGTTTCTGTGATTCAGAAATTTTCTTGGATGGAAAACACCAGCGAGACGCATTAAACGAGACATTTCCACTTCTACGCATCAAAAGAACAAGAATTTTCAAACAAATAACTCGCACCAACTTTCATTACGGTATGCATTTGAACAGTATGCTCCACAAATTCCAAATTTGAAGGAATTCAACACTGATGTGTGTGCTGCTCTTACACAAGCGGAAATTTCATTCAATAAGGTAAACCATCCAGCTTTCAAAGGATTCCTTGAAAAATACCCAAAGATGTCAGTGCCCGATGGCAGTACTGTAAGAAAAAAGTACATGGAGACTGTTTACCAAGAAACCTTACAAAGAATCAAGGAGGAAGTGGCTCGTCATGATGTGGGAAACATATTCGATGAACCTTCAGATTCAATGAAACGATACCCTTTGACCATTTCAGCTTTACCCCTATCAGGGGAGAAATTTAAGCCCATGTTGTTTAAAATGTATGAACGGGAGAAAGCCAATGCTAACACAGTAATGCAATGAATCATGGACTTCTGCCAAAAGCTGTGCCTAAGTGATGTCGTGTTTGAAAAACTTCTTCTGGTGGTTACGTACCAGGCTCCATATATGGTTTCCGCATTTAACCAATTGAAAGTTTGTTCCCTAAGTTAAAGCTTGTGACATGTCTAGTCCATGCACTTCACATGGTTGTTATTGCATAAGGACCGGGGAGTTGGCCGTGCGGTTCCTCGGCAGAAAAGGGCAGCATAAGTACATTACTGATCGATTAAAGATCTAATATAAAACTAAACCCTTTCTGAGGTAACTGAGTGAATCAATATCAATATCAGCGCATGTCTTTTAATGGAATCATCCAATGTAGCGTCCATGATAGTACACCGACAAAAAGAATACATTTCAGCACACAGTACTGATGTTTTTCTCCCCATTAATTTCGTCTCAAATTGTTTTTATGCAAGTGTATTTTAATGGCATATTAATTTCTTAACATCAAGGTAATTCGTGTATTTTATTAATCTATACCATACAATGTCTAAACTTTTCTCTCAACATACTAATGTTTATTCAGTCGTGTACACATGTTTGTGTTGACCATATTAGTGTACAAACAGAATATTTTACCAATAAAACGTGCAATCCTTCCCTAGATAAATATTGCATCATATCTCACATCATCACGAAAATAACCATAAAATTTGAAAAGACGTGCTCTTTTTAGGGGCATACAGTTATTTACAACCGATTATTTTGTAAATGTGTTTTTGTTATCATCCCTCGCAAACAGTTTCTGATGAATTATTTCGGGTACTTGGAATTTTTCTGCTGAGGTAAGTGAAGAGGCTATATTTGTGATGTTTTTACGCAGTGTTATTCTCGTGTCATTTTTAGCAACATACAGCTATTTTCAACAAATTTTCTTTTTTCATCAGGGGAGTACATACTTTCCTTTTTATGAATCCCTCACACCGACAAATTATTTCGGGTACGTGTAGTTCTTCTGCCGCTTGCACAGGTAAGTCATATTGCCCATTATATTTCTGAAAAACTCATAATTTTACCGTCTTAGGTTACTTTTAACATTTTTTATCAGGGCAGTGCAACGTTTTCTTATGTATCCCTGACACCGATGAAATATTTCCACTACCTGAAGTCCTTCGGTCGCCTGCACAGGTTAGTATTTATGTGTGTCCCAAGGCCTCCTGGTCATCACGGGGTAAGACGGATGTCGCGCAAGACCAGCTGTGCCAGACTGCTGCCACCAGAACGTCAAGATGGCTGCTCCTGCATGTTGTAACACTGCTGGTCTGCGTATGTACTGTACCATTCTGTTCATTCATTAATAAGCGATATTTAACGCAGAAGTAATATTGTGAAACATGACCCCAACTGTAAGGGCGTGATGCCATATAGAACACGGAAACTCAGGAGGTGATTCCTTAGGCAAGGTGCGGCTATGCATAAATGAAACAGAAGATATGTTGGAGAAGGAAATAGAGATAAGAATTTTGTTTTGGGAAGTACCATACCACCCTAAAATATATTTTTTTTGCTAGGGGCTTTACGTCGCGCCGACACAGTTAGGTCTTATGGCGACGATGGGATAGGAAAGGCCTAGGAGTTGGAAGGAAGCGGCCGTGGCCTTAATTAAGGTACAGCCCCAGCATTTGCCTGGTGTAAAAATGGGAAACCACGGAAAACCATTTTCAGGGCTGCCGATAGTGGGATTCGAACCTACTATCTCCCGGATGCAAGCTCACAGCCGCGCGCCTCTACGCGCACGGCCAACTCGCCCGGTTAAAAATATTTTAAGCGGGAGTAGTCAGGTTGACCACATCACGGTAACTGAGTGATATCTCCTCTATCTGAAGGTATAAGAATAATAAATAGATGGAAATTATTTCCAGAATTTTCAGAAGCAAATGATACGTTTAACGCTGCTAACAAGTAACGAGATTAATAACTTTGCAATAATCCGGCCACCGTGGGAAACTGTTTAGTGGCTGCATACCAAATTCAAGAGTGTTCCGAGGGAGTTTCCCTAGCGTCGCTTCGACTTTTGCTCCCTATAAGAGCTGAGAGATGTGGAAGGAGGTTGTTCATTCGACGGTGAGATTGCTGCTAGTGCGTTTCGCGTGTCTGTCTGTATTTGCACCAGAAACCTTTGTTTAAGGCAAAGACTATGATAACTTTAGTGCAGTTGCGCTTATTCAGTGGATCGGTGATCCATATAAACTTTCCAGTAATTATTCAATCGTACGATTGTATTTAGACGCTTTACAGTGAGGTCGCGAGTGCCTAATTAACCGACTGTAGGAATGCCGTACATATAGACTTCATCATGAAGCGGTACGGGTAACCCCGCAAATATATTGCGAAGTGCGGAAGAATTGCAAGTATAAACTAAAGCCATTTGTGTAATTCCCGCTAGACTTATGAGTCCGAATCAGTCGAGCATGAGAAAATGACAATTCGCTCGACCGATTAAGTTGCTGATTTCAGATAGTAGATATATTGCCTACATACATTCGTGCGCGGTTAAGCCGCTAAAGGGGAACAATGAGTTTTAACGTCATAGATCGCCAGTACTGAATGCTGTCTCAAAAATCAAATAAAAGTTGTTGCGATACATTGGTACAATTAAATATGAGTGTGTATTTCCAAGTACTTGCAGCAATCGCTTGGCGAATATCAACGAAAGTTCGATACAGAGGGAGCGAAATACGCCCATAAATATGTGCTGGTATGCCGCACAGAAAACTTAGCAAGCAGAGCGCAGGGAAACGTAAAGTACGGGGTAATGGCACTATTCAAATGTCATGCATCAAGTAACCACAATCAGTGCCGATTACAATTATGGGCCTTTTCCCAAGAGGAATTTTCGCGGTAGGTACATACTAAATAGAACGAAAGGGGACACAGAAATGAGAACTCCCAAAAGCACAGGTTTAGAAAAATGAACAGATATATTGAAACAAATTCAAAAGAGATAATAAATGTTTTCACAACAGAGAGTAAAATGGACCATTTGATACACCATAGAAAAAGGGAATCATACCAGTTATTGATAGGTCTTATTTTGGTTAATACAAGCACTAAAAAAGAGTAACCTCACAAATTACTATAAATCTTTGGTATACTCAGGTACGAGTTAAGGGCAATAGGGATAAATTAATATTCTCATTACATTCAAGTTCCAACATGACAACGTTTACATGAAATGCCGTGTGAAAACAGCAAGAAATTTTGAAAAGAACAAATAAAAGTTATACTAGCTGAAGGGAACTTTCCAGTACCTAAAAGGGTACGCAATAAAACGACATCATATCCCCCAAAAAATCTAACACACACTTGTTTGAGACAGGAAGATACTAGAACATTCAAAATGTAAACAGCAGACGCAGTACGAAATTGGCAGACCACAATATTACCAAATTTCATTAGTAAATTATGCGAAACTTACGAATGGGAGTCGAAAAGGGGAGTGGAAAGAGGAACAGGAAAGGAAAACAAAGAAACAAACATCAGGGAAAGGGAAATCAAGTATTGATCAGGTTGTCAAGTCCCACTTCGAAACAAGGGAAGGCAAAATTCATGCACAACACTTTAGAAGTTGAAGGTCACCGTAATATCACTAGTCCAGAACACTTCTTCCTTCACATTTCCACCACAAGTCTAAAGTCAATAGTTTGGCACAGCATAATTTCGTAGAGTACTGAAGGGACTAGAGTTCGAAATCGAAGCAATAGCAAAGCCCATGTGGAGAGAGAGAGGGCAAAATTGAATGGATAATAATAATAATAAAAGTGTGCTCACCCAGTACCTAGAGAAGATTGAATTTAAAATGCACACGGTCCAGCCGTGTACACTGCTCAAGCTCCCACTGCCGATTACAACATCTCAATCACACCTGACCGCTGGGCAAGAGAAAGCGGCGAGTATATATACGGAAGCGAAGCGAGCTCGAGAAAATACTGGAACCGGTTGACATCATGGTGATTGCGCGTCGAGGGGCAACAGTACAAGCAGTGGTGAGGCAGACTTGTAAACAGACAGTTCGTAAAGCAGCCCAATATAATGTGCACTGAATCGGAGCGGGGAAGTATGCATAAGGTCAGCGAAGTTGAGCTCGAAACAAAGTACCGGGAGTGCTGTGCTGTTTATAAATTAGGCATTTCATTCCAGTGAAGACCTGTGCTGTGTTTCAAGAGACGTGTGATACGAGACCTTCCGACCGCAACCGCAAGAATACGTTCTCATGAACGAGATATCCCGCAAGAAGTCGGCCTCTTGAATGAGATATCCCTCAAGAAGACGGCCTCATGAACGAACCATCCCTCAAGAAGACGGCCTCATGAACGAGCTATTCATGGAGACTGGACCGAGAGGATCGACCCAGGACCACATCGCTACAACGATGGGCTAAGAAGGCACAGCCTAACTCTGAAGGAGGTATAAGGAGGTCACCAAATGAGAGATAAGTGAACTGCACTTGTAAGCATGTTTTAAGGGTCGTTACGCAGAAATGTAGTAATTAAGTATGTAGGTAGTTGAATATGACTTGATTATAGCCAATCAGGCTATTTATTAAGATGATTTTCAAATCACTAAATTGTATAGATGTTTTTATATAGCGAATAGCGACGTGAGGTATGTTTCGTGCTGGGAAGAAGAATGCCTAGTATTTACTTAAGGTGGTTTGGTGAATATTAGATCAGTATGTTCCTTAGTATCTGTTGGCGGATAATTTTTTTGTAAGCCCGGATCATTCGGATTAGTTTATCCTTCTCTCTATTTGGAAGGATAAATAGGTCTGCGTAACATAGTGTTTGCATGATGCCTGAATTTTATTTATATGCATGTATCTATTTGATCGAATCCTTGTGAATTAAAAACACATCGTATGCAGTGTCATTAAAATATTTGACTCCGTTTCACTCTGCCAAACATGGACTTGAATCGTGGACCTGGAGTGTACCAGGCGCGTCATATATACAGACGGTCATTATTTTACGAGAAATAGTACGGTATTGTACTTTGTATGAAATTAATTAGGCCCGAGGTGGTTCAGGTATTAGAGCCATATATATATAGGATGAGAATTGGCTCGTTGTTTGTTCAAAGGCTTAGGTTAGTCAAGAAAAGACGAAATTTAAAGCCCTCTTGTGATGTTAATCCAGAAAGCAGAGAAACTAGGTTACTAGCACCCTTGTTTACGATTTTTTGTGTGAGACGGGAGGCTTTGCTGGCTAGACGTTCAGGTCAATGGCCCAACATTGCATTCCAAGAAGTTGCAGCCATTTTTAAAGGCCAACGTTGTAAGGAATTATTTCTTTCAGGTAGAGAGTTATTTGTGACGACGATTCCTTTCTTTTTGTCTCTTTTTTTCTTTCCCACGCACTTGTCAATATTGATGTGTATTGTATATATGATATCATTGTACTAAGGAATTAGGATTATTAGTTTATCTGGTATGTATAAAGATTACTCAGAGGTTATGGGTTCACATTCCTATGTATTTTTATATGGGGTCGGGTAACATATAGCTTCAGTGTTTGGTTTATCTTAGTCGTCGTTTGTAACATGCGGAGTTGCTATTTGTATGTAAATATTTCCCCAAAAAGTGAGGGAATCTTTAGTAATAGCTTTATTTCTGCGAAACGTCCCTAATCCTGGCATCAGGTTTTTATTTTGTAGGTCTATTGGTGCTGTTCCATATAAGGGTCCTATATTTTTCACTGATCTACTCCTACGCAAGGCATCATCACGATATTTTATTTTGGTAAATTAGAAGGTCATTCACTTTGTTCTTTGAAAATTATAGATGTAAGCTTTTATGGCATTTATCTTTTGCACTACGAGTGCGACCTATTGTAAAAAAATGGTTTGTGAAAACAGAAACTTATGCTTGGTCCAAATTATATATTGAAATAGCAACTGAGTTCCTCATTTCGTAATTTAAAGTAATAGAGTAATAGCCCTGTCCTAACATACTCTAGTCACAAGAACCCAAAACGCCCATCTGCCGGTTGCAGCTAGGCTGGTGCAATTACTGACAGACAGGTAAGCAGTTAAGTTCGGTAATCCATTATTGTCTTACGCCCTGTAGGGTATAGTACGTGGTCGCCACGTACCTACCCCTTGAACTAGACCCTAAACCGGAAAAGGCACCCGGGAAGCGTAGGTGGCTGTAGGCACCCAATCCAGGCTTACGCTGCTGTCTCATGTTGCACACAGGGAAGGGCAGCCTAAAAGAGGGAATGGCAGCCGGCTGAAGGCTCCCAACGCAGGTTTACGTCACTACCGCATGGAAGGGCAGCCGACAGTAAAATAATGTAGGCCCCGACCCATGCCGACGCCACGTGGTCACTAGGCAAGATGGCGACCACAGGCACATGGTGACGACTCAAGGTCGTCGCCATGGGCCTACCCCACCCGTGCCCTACCCAAACACATGACCTAACTCAACTCCTGACCTACACCACCACTTCACCTACCCCAGCACCTGATCTGGTTCAAGGACAATAACTTGCATAAAGGTCACAAGTTAAAGGGTCAAACTGACTTACACTAGAGACAGACGCCCTACTGATAAGTTTTTTTACAATTTGCTTTACGTCGCACCAACTCAGAAAAATTTTATGGCAACGGTGGGATATGAAAGGGCTAGGAGGGCGATGGAAGCAAATGTGACCTTGTGAAAATGGGAAACCACGGAAAACCACCTTCAGGACTGCCGGCAGTGGGATTCGAACCCGCTATGTCCCGAATACAAACTGACAGTCACGTGTAACTATAAGGTGCGGCCAATCATCACACTAGAAGAAGACCTGGGTCCGAACACGATTTATTTCCATGTTAGAACTCAATTTCTACTACTCTGCATCGTACATTAATCAGGGAAATACAAAGGCACAGAACGTACCAGCATACCACATGAAACTCTTCCTTACATGAAATTTTCTAAATGCGCCCCGTTAGCACTGATAGATGCAGACTTGAATTCGGGATCCGCTGATGTATCCCTGGGACGTAATAAATGCAGAACTGTTCCCTTACAGGTATTATTTAGTGCAATGCAGATACAAAGCTAATTGGCGGCAACAAACCAAACGAAATGCAATTACTCTGTAGCGATCCACCGGAGACCACGGGTTCCTTTTACCTACAGTATATACTCAGAAGGCATCCTTGAACAACCCCCGAAAGTTTGTCGGTGGAGTTCGGGTTCACTCTATAGATATGTTTTTCTTTCTGATGTGTTAAACGCATAACGAATATCGCACAATGCTGTAAAATAAAATATACATGTACTTACCCCAGACTGCGGTACGTGTTCCCCCTCCTCACAAACCAGCGCAGTGGCTATTCTGCAAACAGGCATCCTTGCCTCTCCAAGAGAATTAGACTAATTAATTTATATTTTCTGTTATTATGTCATCAAAACATGATAGCACTCGACCATGCCAGGAAAAATTATTTCTTTACGTCCCGTACTGTGCCATCCAGTTCTGTCTCTATTAACAGAAGTGCGTTAAATCTATGACTGCTCAGTTACTCACTAGGCCAGTCCTTGGTGATATAGTGCAGAGGTTCTCAAACTATTATGAGATTATACTCCACACTCATGACCAAAATTTCAATGTACCCACTCCCCACGAAAATATCCCTAAATGATAGGATTAAACAGTATGGGAACCCAGCTCTTTATTAAGGCTTTTGAATTGATTATAAACCATCTAGTAAATAAGAGGAGATTGTGAAATTAAGTACATGTTTATTACACAGCACAAGAAATTTAATAGTTTGTAACTGTATCATGTATAATACAATTGTAATAAAGTAATACAGGCTACCCTGTTTGTATCAACGTTTCACGAAATGCTAGATTTTAGCCAAATGAATAAATAAGGATGAATAAATTTCGATCTTAATTCTAGAAATTAGACATTGCGAAATATAAAAATTTAAACGGGATGGTGTGCCTGTATGGCGTGATACAGTTTTCTGATTTGTTCTGAAACCTTCAAGCGATGCGTGGCTCCATATATATACATTTAAATTTTTTCTTATTTATTTCCATAATTCAAATTTTCTTCATCTTTTCCCTGATGGCTGCTCGTGTACCCCCAATGGTACGCGTTCCACTGTTTGAGAACCGGTTATGTAGTGGTTCCCTCCACTCTTCCATCAATAGCCCCAGGACGATAAACACACATTCCATTCTGCTTACGTCCTATTGTTCTTGTGTTCGTGGCACTCGAAGATTCTTCTCTAAATTTCATGTCCTGGCGGCAATGTGATACTCATTTGATGAGTGGACTCGGTCCAGTGACTTGCCAGCTGCTCATCCCACGGATATTTAAGAAAAACAAGCCATAGCGCTGTTTTATCACAGTGCAATCGTATTCTGAATATAATAGTAATAATAATAATAGTAAATAAATAAATAATCGTATGGTCTCAGCTACCGTGTGCAGACATTTCGATTTGACGCAATCTGGCTGTCCGCTCGTCAATTTCGACGTTCCGTTTTATTCTAGGTCCGCTAGATGGCAGACAGAGTAAACCGGATCCCTCTTGGGCGTCTATGGCTGAGATTTAATTAATTTTGTAGGGTAAATACCAAATGTATCACCAGAGATCTTTTACATGCCGACATCGTACGACATGGAGTGTCGAATGGACTTTTTTTCCGCCCTTCAAAAATCCGACTACCTCTGCCGGGTTTGAACCCGCTATCTTGGGATTCGGAGGCCGACACTCTTCCACGGATACACTTTTTTTTTTTGCTAGGGGCTTTACGTCGCACCGACACAGATAGGTCTTATGGCGACGATGGGATAGGAAAGGCCTAGGAGTTGGAAGGAAGCGGCCGTGGCCTTAATTAAGGTACAGCCCCAGCATTTGCCTGGTGTGAAAATGGGAAACCACGGAAAACCATCTTCAGGGCTGCCGATAGTGGGATTCGAACCAACTATCTCCCGGATGCAAGCTCACAGCCGCGCGCCTCTACGCGCACGGCCAACTCGCCCGGTCCACGGATCCACAGAGGCCTGGCATGTGATAAGGAAAGCTTGAAAATAAAGGTAATCCTAGCTGAGGTTCATCGGCATGACATGGGTTCGATTCGCCGTCAGGAAGTCGAGAAACATAGAAACTGGATTTCCACTTCTAGAGAACGAACGAGTTGGCTACGCATTCGAAGCATGTAGCTGTTATTTTGCATAGTGGGTTCAAACGCTACTGTCGACAGCCCTCAATATTGTTTTCTGAGGTTTCCCTTTTTCGAACCAAGCTGTATCATAATTAAGGCCACGGTTTCTGTCTTTTCAACGCTAACCCCTTCTCATTCTTACCCCGCCGAAAACCTTCGATGTGTTACTAGACGTTAAACCACCAGAAAATAAATATATAAAGGAAATAAGACAACTTTCGCGTTTATGTTTTCAATGTTACCTACATAAAATATATCATAGTAATAAATCATTAATGAAAATTTGAATTAGATTGCTAAACGTAACGTTAATTCATAGCCGATTTCAAACAACGAGTTATTATAACCAAACCTCATTCACTACCCGTTCACTGAAATTACATCACATAAGTGCGGGCAGTATCCAATATTCGGGAGATAGTAGGTTCGAACCCCCCTGTCGGCAGCCCTGAAAATGGTTTTCCGTCGTTTCCCATTTTCACACCAGCCAAATGCTAGGGGTGTACCTTAATTAAGGCCACGGCCACCACCTTCCCACTCTTAGCCCTTTCCTGTCCCATCGTCGCCATAAGACATATCTGTGTCGGTGCGACGTAAAACAACTAGCAAAAAAAAAAAACCTTACATCACATCAACATACAGTAATATGATACTTCTGTAATAATCTTCTGTGCAGTATTCGAAGTTCGAATAGTCGTAGTTTTGGCCATATTATTCCGATTAAGCTACCGTTAATTAAATTTAAACCGAGCTCGATAGCTGCAGTCGCTTAAGTGCGGCCACTATCCAGTATTCGGAAGATAGTGGGTTCGAACCCCACTGTCGCCAACCCTGAAGATGGTCTTCCGTGGTTTCCCATTTTCACACCAGGCAAATGCTGGGGCTTTACCTCAGTTAAGGCGACGGCCGCTTCCTACCTACTTCCAGGACTTTCCCATCCCTTCGTCACCATAAGACGTATCTGTGTCGGTGTGACGTGAAACAAATTGTAAAAAAAATTAAATGTAACGTCTCTTACTCTACTTTAAAATCATATTTTAAAATGCATTTGAATGCTGTCCACACGCTTAGCTTCAAAAGCAGCGTAATTACAACTCGTGACTAAGATTGCTGTTTTCAATCGCACCAACAATTATTAAATATTTTCTTTGAGAAATAAATTCCATACGAGAGAAGCAAACGTTCATCCAAATAGAAAGCATGTGGATAATTTCTACACTTTAGTGATTTAATTCTGAGGAAATGAAAAAGTTACCTTGTAAAGTGTTGAGACAAATCAGGACTGGATCCACACACCGCACACTGAAAAGAAATAAAGCTAAGTTATTACAACTCGACAAACCACAGACACGATAACAATTAACAGAGGTATTAGTAAATCTTAAACACCAATTGTATTCCTTACAAAAACTATTTCTTACAATTTTCTGTACGTCGCACGGTCACAGATAGGTCTTATGGCGACGATCGGATAGGGAAGGGCTAGGAGTGGGAAGGAAGTTACCGTGGATTTAATTAAAGTGCAACCCTCGCATTTGCCTGGTGTGAGAATGGGAAATCACGAAAAACCATCTTCAGAGCTGCCGGCAGCGGGGTTCGAATCCACTATCTCCCGAATGCAAGCTCACAGCTGTGCGCCCCTAACCGATTATATTACTTCATACGCCTCTTAGCATAGGTCAAAGTAAAATGTAGCTTCCACCTCAGTCTCAGTCTCACTTACGTTCGTGAGAGTATGAATGGTCCGACTCCATGGCTGAATGGTTAGCGTGCTGGCCTTTGGTTCAAGGAGCGCCGGGTTCGATTCCCGGCCGGATCGGGGACTTTAACCTTCATTGGTTATTTCCGCTGGTTCGGGGACTGGGTGTGTGTGTCGTCCTTAAGCAGGAAATGAAACGAAAACGAGGAAAGAATGAGAAAATAAAGAAAATATCGGTAAAAATAATAAAAAATGCTGCTGTTGGTATTTATGTTCATAGTGGTTTTTTGATATATTTCTATGCATCCTGAAAGCGCCAGTTCGGAGAACATTGTAAGATTGATTATATCCCCAGAGACTGGGCGCGGAATTGGTTCTTTCTAAAAGCACGATAGTACAATATGCTTATATCTGAGTAATTCTTTTTCTTCTTTCGTGAGCTTTTCCCAACAACTTGAGTTCGGCACCACATATGGACTGCACCCATGCATACCACCGGATGCCTTTCTTAACGCCAATTGTTTGTTTGCGGATGCATTCACTACTATGTGTTTTGGTAGTGCGGTGTGGTATATTTAAATGAAGAGATGTATGTTAGGATGTGCAAAACCCACATACACCCAGCCCTCGATCTGGAGCAATTAAATAGACGTGGCTAAAATCTCTAGTCCTACTGGAAATCGAACTCGGAACCCTCTGAAACGAAGGCTGTGGCGCTAAACAATTAGGAAAAGTGCTAGACAAGAACTTCCAAACATGCATATGTAATTAGTACATGATACCATCAATAAATTTTAAAATTAATTCCAACAGTATTTACAATGACACCTCAACAATAATTATTTCCGAGATTAGCGTGAAATATATGGATATAAACATATTTGTAGGAAAGAATATCTTCATGACGCGTTTTCTAAGTATCTGAACGGTGGAGAAAATGTTTTCATCAAACCTGGATTCCCTCTGAGTAAATATGTCGTCGCTGCCCGAATAAAACCTGGTATCCGACAATGCTCTTCTTTACGATTATTTCCCTCAAGAGTGGTCACGCCTCCAAGCAGAGCAATTTTCGTTGCGTTCATTTTCCAATGTCAAAGTGGAAAGGAAAATGAACCTTACTGTACTGTAGGAATGTATGTTTGCATGTCTTATGTACGCTCTCCTACAGAATAATGCATTGAAGGTTCATACCCGACAGCATAGAAAAATAAACACAATGAAACCTGTCCTGATGGACTGCATACCTTTATGTGACTGGGAGGCGTGACTAGTCTTAAGGAGAATTATGGATAGGTAGAGCTTTGGAGAATACGAGACATTGCTCGCACAGCGACGATGAAATAAACCAACACTTGTGTAGGCCCATTTTATTATTAAAAATCTGATTTTTTAATTTACGTTTGTTGTAACGGTCAGAGAATTTAGGCTACAAGACTTCTTGGAGTGTAATTCGATGGGACAAAGTAACAGTGCTTGATATGATACTCCTATCTCTGGATAAGCGCTTTAAGGCTAGCTGGCCGTAGACGGAAAGACAGGTATCGATTCTGAGGCAATTTCTTTAGAGGATAACGTGTTGGCTCAAGCAACAGCGTTCGCCCCAGGACGATTTCATATTGGTTTACAGGAGAGGCCAAAGACCTGACGAACTTGAAACACCGGATCCCTCCGGTCATTCTCCGTTATTCAGCGAAGAGTGTACTCAGTAATTAATTATCAATGTTGATTGATTCAAGGATGTCACAGTATATTTTCCTTATAAGCCCACCTAGATTTCTTGGACTTGATAAAAATGGGAGAGGATATAAATCACATTTTGGTAATGGTACGATTGAAAGGTATGAGTTAGCTCAGTGCTGAAATGTATCAAGTGATAAGTGATATAACTATGAATTAATTAGTCTTAACATACATAAATACTAGTACACATCGTATTAGACCTATATCTTAATCACATACTGCTCTCTGTTGCTTACAGGATTTAAAAAAAGTTACAAATAAGCAGGATTAATAGACATGATACTGTATAGGCTTTTGGGCTTATGCCGTGCCAAGAAAGTAAGGTGAATTTAACTTATTTTCACCTTGAAAGCATGAATGGCAGCACGCAGGACTAATATTACAAGACTGAATAATTTTGAGATATTGTCTTCATACTTCAATATTATTTTTTCTATTCATTTTACGTCACACCGACTCAGACAGGTCTTACGGCGGTGATGGGATAGGGCAGGGCTAGGACTGGAAAGGGAGAGATGGTGGCATTAATTTAGATACAGCCTACTGTGGAGACGAGAAAGCACCAAAATCATGTTCAAGGCTGCCGACCGTTACGTTCGACTTCACCATCTCCCAAATACAAACTCACAGCTGCGTGGCTCGAACGGCTTAGCCACATCACTTGGCACATTAGAGTACACTGTTGTTGCTGGCTTTAACAAATACTGTTAGAATATGGTATTTAATATTCTCTCAAACCCTAAAAGGTATCCTCACCTACAGCCACCTGAAGCCCTCAGACACTGTTAGACTTTCTCGTATGTGAGTCGTTATCGTTAAGATTTATATGGAAACTAGTGTTCGATCTCGTATTACCGCTTAAGGTCAGGAGACGTAGCTCTACTTTCTCGATATTAGTGTCAAATGTATGATGACGAATTGACCTCATGCACTAAGCAAGAAATGGCAAGTAAGACTGCTATGGAACCATCTGACGATGTGCTGCTGCTGATTAATATCGTGTTAAGCGAGAAAAATCGCATTAATCAGCTTAAGTGAAGTGATCTTGACGACATAATTTCTAAGAAATGGAAAAAGGATTCTGACATTAACACCTGCAGACCCACTGTGCATTATTATATACGGTCTGTCAAGAAAAAAAGAAAGAATGAGCGTGTGGTATTGTATGCTACTCACAGTTAGCATTTTATCAGAGTTGTAATTATTATGAAAATATGCCATGCACTCATTCCAATTGTGTGTGTGTGTGTGTGTGTGTGTGTGTGTGTGTGTGTGTGTGTGTGTGTGTGTGTGTGTGTGCACCAGACAGACCATATTTTGGTACTGGTGTAGCCATTTACACTGCATAATAAAGAACTACAACGCGTTGAAGGAAACATGGCTGGCCATCACTCAGCTCGTCGATGAAAAAAAGTAATACTCTAAAAACATAGAAAACACTGTAGTTACTGCTACTAATTGAGTTTTAAAGCATTGTTGTCCGCTGCTGTGTTAAGTTAAAATATAAAATGTTATTATATAATAACTTACCTATTAAAATAATTATTATGCACCAAAAATTTCGATTTTTCATCTCACTTTTTCAGAAAACTTTATAGCATTCTGTAGAAATTATGATATGCAGTGAATAATTTATTTGTACAACACACAAACATTCGGATTTCAAGTGGATAAAATATATTCCTTCGTTTTATTTATTTATTTATTAAATCAACCCCACTGTCGGAAGCCCTGAAGACGGTTTTCCGTAGTTTACCATTTTTACACCAGGCAAATGCTGCGGCTATACATTAAATAAGACAGCGGCCGCTTCCTTCCCACTCCGAGGTCTTTCCTGCCCCATCTTAGCCATAAGACCTATCTGTGTCCGTGCGACGTAAAGAAAATTGTAAAAAAAAATTGAGTAATATTTATAAAATTATGTTATTTTATATGTCAGGACTCAGGCTTTGAAGCCTTCTGTTCTGTCCGACTACATATTCACTTGAAATGTTTACACCTATTTTACTTACATTTGTGCTTAAAGCTATGCTCTTATACCTAGAGTTATCTTATAACTAACTAAGTTTAGCATATAATGTAGGTTTAAAAATTAATTTAAATTGCTTCTTAATTTTTATGCATATCTATTCCACTGCAAGCTTTGTATTTTTGAACATTAATTTCCGGAACTGCTTCTTGAATGTGCCCCAGTAATCGAAGACATTTATGTACGAAGTTGATGTATCAGTCCATTAGCTGATGTGCAAAGCATCTCTGAATGTCGCACTATCCCGTGGTAAAATATCCAACTATATATAAGTATTGAATCCTACATCTAAAGTAATCTGTTCCACTCACTGAGTTGTCTACTTGGTGGGTGGCGTATAGATGAAAGGTTGTTGTATTCGGGAGATGGTGGATTCGAACCCCACCGTCCATCGGAAGAACTGAAGTTCATTTACCATAATTTATCATTTTCAAATAGAGAAAATTCTGAGTATATAAGGTAGGGGAAACAAATTCCGTCCCCACACTTAATTGGGTTCCCCTAGGGATTTCCAGTTTGCACGGTTGGTACCTAATGTTTAGCTGCGTTCACATGCGTTCCAGCCTTAAAACAGGGCCAAATCCACAAGTGCAACACAGTTCGCATCCGCAACCCCGAAGATGTGGGATAAGCGGTAGAAAAAGAAGAAGATTCCATGAAAATATTCCTGACTCGTATAATTAAGTTTTAAAATGACAATGTTATTTAGATGATTGACTTGCTTCACAGATTAATGGTCACCGGAGCAGCCTTCGGTGCAGACGGGTCTCTGGTTACATTACAAGCCAGGCTGGGATTTCAGCCCCGTCTGCTTAATTCTTCTGGTACAATAACTGGGTGGGTTTCCATTTTTTCCCTTTTTCATACCAGGTAAATTTTGGAATTTTATCATAATTAAGGCCACGATCTCTCCCTTCACATTCCCTAGCCGTATCCTATCCCATCGTCGCCATACGACCTGTCTGAATCGGTGTGACGTAAAATCAATAGCAACAAACAGTATTCTAATGTGAAGTTATGCAGTCATATAACAATAGTCATATCGTCTCCATAAGACCCATCTCTGCCGGTGCGACGTAAAGCAAATTGAACGATAAAGTCATATATATTTATAACATTCGTCACATTGTTAGCAATAGATAATGTATATTATTTTGTCTTAATACACACATTTCGACTTGCACATAGCATAAAATACTGCTAACTACCAGGGAAATATGTAATAACTGAATACATCCCTCCACGTATGGTTGGAGAAAGGAAGGCTACCTGGCCGTAGAACTGGGCCTAGTCGACGTGTGTGACAAAGACTGCACATGTGACCGCCCTAGGGTGAAGAATGAATAGAAAGAAAGGAAGGAAGAAAGAAAGAAGTAATAATGGTATACTGTTGAATCAACTCTAAATGTAAAGTAAGGGGTCATTTGAGAATTCAGATATCAATGTTCGGCTCACGGAAACGCGAGCAATATTTTCCTAGTACGTTTAAACTCAACCATAGACGTCAATAAAATGCTTAAGTTCTGACATTCCATGAAAGCCTGTTGAATACCTGAGGAGAAAGGAGGCACATCAAAGAAAGCGACATTCTTTAAAAGTTCAACATACAGTATATATTCACTGAACCATGTCGATGAACTGCTAAACCTTGCGTATTCTCCCTGGAAGTATTGTGTGCATGATGCGGTAAGACTTCCTGATTAACTGCGCAAGCGATATGGATTTCACACTGGAGATGGCTGTTCCTATACAACATAATAGTCTAATGCATTTTGTATTCATTTCATTCGGTGAAAATGTACCCTCAGTAATACTGCTAAACAGCCAAGGATCATTTTCGATTGTAATTTCTTGCAAAGCACTACCATTAATCGACTGGCCAATTCAAGAAACCCACAGACCTTCAATGCGGACGGAAACGCACATTTTAACGTCGTGTCAGAACTGAAGAAACGTTAAAAATGTAGACCTCACTTCCTTGGACCTAATGGCTCCCATGGTGTGTCGAACTCAGTGGCTTTCCAACGTTGCCTGAGTTCGCGGATGCTTTCTACGTCGAACCTGGTACGTGTTTTTCTTACTGTCCATTCGGTCATTTGTATTTTTCTGTTACTGATTTTTGTATCTCTTGTTTATAGCAGCCATGTTTTCGATTCAACAGGCAATTTTGACGAATTTTCAAATATTTTTGAAAGGATTTATTTTAAACTAGTTTTTCCATGAAAAATGTGCTGCAACGTTCATTTGTTTCTCGATGGTTTCAAGTTTATAAGTTACAGCGCTTCAAACTTTTGGACTAACGATTTCCGTAGTCTAACGTTCTGATGATGTCACGTCTACATATATTAAGTGAGGCGATTGCAAAAATTAAATTGCGATAGTGTTTTTTTTGCAAGTTGCTTTACATCGTACCGACACAGATAGGTCTTATGGCGACGATGGGACAGGAAAGGGTTAGGAGTGCGAATGAAGCGTCCGTGGCCTTAATTAAGGTACAGTCCCAGCATATTTTGCCTGGTGTGAAAATGGGAAAGCACGGAAAACCATCTTCAGGTGCCGACAGTGGAGTTCGAACCCACTATCTCCCGAATACTGGATACTGGCCGCACTTAGCGACTGCAGCTATCAAGCTCGGTTGCAATAGTGTTGCTCTGTAGATTTCCGTTTGTTTTGTTGGGATTGGATGTAAATTAAGAGAGCTCTCAGCGTTTGAAATTGCCTCTATTTTCGTTATATTGCTAGAGAGAAAATGCGGTGCCCATGGGTTCGTTTTTTAAATGATGTTAATACGTCAAAAATGAAATAACTGTAGCTATTGCTTGTTTCATTTAATTTAATCTTAGTCCCGTGTATATTTAGAAGTCGCTGAATTCTTGTAAGATCAAAAGACTTTCATATCTTCTCAGTTATTTCTCTGTTTACTGAAGTCGCCCTGGCTTATTTTGGATTAGGCACGTGTTTTAATGCCGAATATCCTTGCTGATATGTGATTTTTCAAAGAGAAACTTCAACCCGCGCAGTCATATTAATTTTATCCTCGGTCGTCCAACAGCAGCCAAGCCTTCAAGATAATCACGTATTTTGACATTCTTACTTATTCTTCACATGGTTGATGTTAAACGAAACCCATAACCAAAGAACTCAAGAACTCACCACCCGCCATGTGTTTACAATTTGTTCCGAATATGTTAGCTCTAGACGTCTAGCTAAGTTGGTCTTCCTATTACAGGAACGACCAGTCGCTGTAATAGACCGGGTGGAGAATACGTGGTTTACTGCAGTCTTTGTAACGTCTTGGCTACAATTTTATGTGTCTAATATTAGGTAGGTATGTAAGTAAGTAAGTAAGTAAGTAAGTAAGTAAGTAAGTAAGTAAGTAACACTAGTTAACAAATTTAAACTTTTTTCTTGCATCTGGTTTGTAAATAGGTGGATTTACCTAATTTTGGGGTGCTGAATACACTGGTAAAATCAGTTTTTCTCTATGACGTCACATTTCCTAGATATACAGCAGAATAAAAAACGGCAATAGCGAAAATTGACACAATTAAGTCAAACAAAAATACACATTCAGAACGTTTTAAATCAATACTGTTTTGTATGTATGTATGGGCATGATGCCAATAAAAGGTCCAAATTAGTTCAGAAGATATTTTCACCTTTAATCATCTTTGGTTTTTGAAAAATGCGACGACGGAACTCTTCTTTTGTTTGCCGTTTCATCACTCTCCCTAACAAGACCCCAGCAGTAGTCACCCATCATCGAAGGGTTCCAATGGCCTTGGTAACGGTGTTCCATGGTAAGAATGTCTTGGTGAACGCGTTCACCATGCTCATCGCTTACGGGTCCCAAATTTTCCGGGAAGAAATCAAGGTGAGAATGTAAAAAGTGAATTTTAAGCGACATTCTACACCCCATGTTCTTATAGTTGTCCAACAGATCATTCACAATGGCAACATAGTTTTTGTCTTTCCTGTTACCCAAAAAGCCCTTCACAATTGCTTTAAAAGAAGACCAAGCAGGTAATTGGATATCTGTGAGTTTGGTATCAAAGGTTGGGTCTTTCAGCAATTTTCTTATTTGTGGTCCAACAAATATACCCTCTTTCAGCTTTGCCTCACTTAATTTGGGAAACTTTTCTTTTAAGTGATTGAAGGCCTCACCTTCTTTATCCAGAGCTTTTAGAAAGTTCTTGATAAGGCCCAACTTGATATGAAGGGGAGGCAAAATGATTTTATCAGGCTCAATCAATGGGGTATTGTTCACATTTACGTTTCCAGGAACATATGACTTCCTTATAGGCCATTCCTTGACTGTATAGTGGTTCTTGGTGTCACGGCTGTCCCAAAGGCACAAAAAGCAGCAGTATTTCGTGAATTCAGCCTGTAAACCTGTAAGGAGTGCAACAACTTTTAAATCACAGCAATGCTGCCATTCATGATCCTTTCTTTCATGTCTACTGCGTAAGCCAAAGGTACCGATAGAAATGCATTGCCATTATGCATTAGTACTGCTTTCAAGCTGGTATGTTGTACACCTAGCTGCATCATCAGGCCATTGACATCTCTACATACACACATTAAATTCTGCATATCGAAATATTGATCGAAGGAAGCACCCCTTGATCTGAAACAGGAAATTTTTGTCCCTGGAGCTAGAAGGTTCTGTTACTGCAGTCTCGACCCCAAGAGTTCAGCTTGCTGTTTCGAAAGTTTTACATCGCGAACCAAATCGTTCAATTCCTCTTGATTAAAGAGCTGAGGTGAAGTGTCATGATATTGAGGGCAGTACTCTTCTATATGTTCAGTACTTTCTGATTCACTTGACATGGTGTCTGGTTCCGTGCCTTTCAAGTTACAGACAGGAACAGGCAACCCCTCATCATGGGGCACAGGCAAATACACTGAAGATACATTTGGATACTTTATTTTATGTCTAGTTTTGCTTGAATGTCCCTAAATATTTGTAAGACAGAAGTAACAGTCTGAATAATGGTCTTTAGGCTCACACCACACCATCGGAACAGAGAATGGCATGGCTCGGCGTTTTCCTTTCAACCACTCGGTTAAGGTTGTAGTACAGGTTATGCAGGCAATATGAGGTGCAAAATTTTTATCTTGATCACCAACAGGACGATCAAAATACAATTTATATGCCTTCTTAACCAAATCAGTGATTGGTTTTCTTCGGGCTTTTGGAGTGAATTTCCCACACACACACACACACACATAACAAAAGTTGTCGGGGTGGTTTAGACAGAAACGAGATTTACTAGTTGCCATTTTTCTTAGTGTAAGTTTTATACACAAAAAGTTTGCACTATCTTTCACAGGAAACACTCACTGAGGATCTCTTTCACACCACTGGATTACCACAGCAACCATTTACTGACGATTTGTAGATCTTCTAACTCTCCTCTGCAAATCAATAAGAAACAATTAGACATCAAAACAGAAGAACAGCAAAAAGCGAAATACTGAATACAAAAATAAAAAAACCTTTAAAAACTCAAAAATGGTACGTGCTAGAACATTTTGAAAGGTATATTCGGATTCTACACACCAAAATACATACTAATTGATGTATCACATTCCAGATGCAAAATGGCTGTTGACTAGTGTAATTAAGTAAGTAAGTAAGCAAGAAGAAATTACAACTACCGTATCCCCAGAAGCCAACCCATACTGAGGAAGCACTACCCTCTCGATAAATATTGTGCGCTTTCAATGAGAATCCACAGCCTGGTTCCAGTCATTTGACCGGGTCAGTGATGGAATGAATGAAGCCCCTATCTAGCGGCGAGGGTAGGAAATGTGCCGGCTGCCGAAGCCTGTCGCACTCCTCTGGGGCAATGATAAATGACTGATAGATGAAATGAAATGTGAATGGAGAGTGTTGCTGGAATGAAATATGACAGGGAAAACCGGAGTACCCGGAGAAAAACCTGTCCCGCCTCCGCTTTGCCCAGCACAAATCTCACTTGGAGTGACCGGGATTTGAACTACGGTATCCAGCGGTAAGAGGCTGGCGTGCTGCCGTCTGAGCCCAGGAGGATTGTGCGCTTTCAATAACGAATTAAAATAGTAAAGACATACCAAACAAATGAGCCCCACGACGCTAGAGCACCGACGGACGTTGGCCTATTAAGCGAACGCTACTCATCCCGAAGGACTGCAGATAACGAGGCGGACACGTTGCCAGGGTGGCAAATCCTCTCGGTCGTTATTCTTGGCTTTCTAGAGCGGGCCGCTATCACTACGTCATATGGCTCCTCAATTGCTGTCACGCAGGCCTAGTGGACCTCGAACCAGCCCTATGATACTGGTAAAATTCCCCGACCTGTCCGTGAATCGAACCCGGGCTCTCTTGGTGAGAGAAGGGCTCGCTACCCCACGACTGCGGGGCTAAAATTATTGAATTAGTGGTGAGTATGGATTATCACACTTTTGTGACATCAATCAAGTAAAACCATTAATTTCAACCAACAGAAGAAACAAAAATCAGGGCTGTCAAATACTCAGTGTCAAAGTACGGCTTGCCTGCCACAGCATGGACAAAGTCATGGCAGGGGATATCAAACGTTAACTGGCAGTTTACATTTAACTATCACAGCAGCCGGTGACCTATCACTCCAGAATATTGTCCATTTTCCATGTTCCAACCCCCTTATGGGTTTTCTATAGGAGTTCATTTCTTCAAAACAGTTCCTTATCTACTACGTGTGGCCTAAAAGTAAACTCTATACACAATTTACTCTCATCGGTCGAGTGGTTCATATGATATCGTGCATTATGAGTAAGGCATTGAATACCATTTATACGGACTTCAACACACTTCAAACCACAGCAGACACACGCAACAGTGCATACGTCCCTCCACATGTTGTTGGCCTCAAGAACGAATGATGGCACCATAAATGAGGCGTACGAGGCATGATGGGGGTGAAGTAGTTTGCCATTGTTTTCCTCACTGAATCAGAGAGTGCTGTTGCAGTACGACCGCCCTACCACAGCAGCTTCCATACGGTCACAGCCATGAATGAAAGTCTCATGAATATGTTTGGATTCTTCTATCTTAACGCTTGGGGTAGGTTTAGATGGTAAATAACATACAAGCCATACTCATTCTCTCTCATTTCTAGCTAGTTATGTTGCTGTCATTCCTAAGTCAGATCTACGGAGGAGAATATATCCTGCGTACTTACTTTCGTATGCATCACCGAAATTCAGGTGTATGAAATCACCTTCAACACTAGGAACGAACGTTTGTAAGTATTTAATAGTATTTAAGTGTTTATAGGTGGAGGAAAGATTTTCTAAACTCACTGCAGAATAATTATAGATTTTACACAAATATCCTGGATCAATCTAATCTGAAACTAGGTCCAAATAAAACAGTTTCAACATCCGGGCCAGTTATCGTAGCTGCGCGGTCTGAGTCACGCAGTTGAAGGCTTGCGTTCTGGATATGCCGGGCTCGAACACACCGTCGGTAGCCCTGAAAATCGTTTGCAGGGGTTCTTCATTTTTACACCAAGCAAATGCTGTGGCTGTAACTAAATGAAGGCACAGTCTCTTCCTTCCCACTCCTAGCCCTGTCCCACCCTATCGTCGCCAAAAACTAGTCTGTGTCGGTACGACGTAAAACACGTAACAAAAACATAAATAATACCAATAATCACACATACTATAAAATAACCAATTCATGAGCACATTTCCTGTACTCAGTATTTATAAGGTTGTTATATTATGGGGACTAGTATGAACTAGCCTCAGTTTCCTGTAGGGGCTGATTTTCGACATACCGGGCAGCTGAACGCCGTAATGAGCGAGTAATTGATCAGACAAGTGCCAAACATTGATTTACTCTCAACTTCATCATCTTCTGAGTTAGAAATGTATTAGTGATTCTCTACGAGCGCTCGTTCGATCTTCCAGTGGGAGAAAATTGGTGGTAGTAAATGTCCACCAAGGAACCATCGTGAGTTTTGATGGAAGATTTAAGGTTACCTAGTCCTGTCATTCATCTCAATCCTATGCATGATATTAGATTAGTTGATAAGGGAGGGGGTACGGTTTCATCTGCTTACGCTTCACATATTTATTCATTATCATTTCGTATGAACCTCTAAAAAATTAGAAATATTTTAATTTTAGACCTAATTGTCATTCTTCACTTCGTACTATATACATTCATTATGCTTTCACGTACCGTACCTATAATCACATTAAAATCGAAGAGAGACGTCATAACCAAGCGCCCTTGTCACTGGCTGATCACAGAGGCGGCCAAACTTCGAATCCTGACAAGTGGAAATTTTACAATGAAAAATCACTGGATTTAGTGTGAACCAATCACGGCAGACACAAACTCTGGCAGCAAAAGTGGAAAAAGCGAGAGAGCCATTTCTGTGGCTACACTGACACACTTCAATCCACTCAACATATAGTCATGGAAATCCCACTGAGAAAATTTGAGGTAAATATTGCGATAATCATGATGAAAAAAGAATAACGATCAGAACGCTTAACCGCTGCCCTGAGGATAACAGCGCAGTCATGCGGGAGACTTGTGAAGTCATCGTGCATGTACTCCTTGTGACATCATTGTGAGTTACTTCATATTTTAAATTTCACGCTAATACAGAAACAGCGCACTCAGGGATGCAGTGCAGTCACGTGGCGACTTGCGAAGTAACTGTCACCGCATGCACTCTTGCGGCATCCGAGGATCCGAATCGAACGGACCCCCGTGTTTCGCAAAGTAGAAATATTTGTATTAATATTATTATTGAAAAAACGGAATCGTTTTTTAATAATTGACATTACGATTGAAGAGCTATCTGATGGTGTGATGCCGGCCCCGGTCTAGGAAAAGGCCATGAATAACGGCCAAGAGGATCTATCGTGCTGAACACACGACACCTCGTAATCTGCAGGCCTTCGGGATGAACAGCGGTCGCTTGGTAGGCCATGGCCGTCGGAGTGAGATGACTTGAAGTTTGTGACATCTATCCTCGCAAAGCATAGTCAAATCGAAACGTGCTACGCTCATCCCCACAGGTTTCGGAAAAGTAGAAAAAATATTAATTATTATCGATCAAACGGAATCATAATTTAAAAATTAACATTACATGTTATCCTTACTTCCATGTCACGTATCATCCCGTTTAGCACAAGAATTAGGCGATGAGCTCAAGAAATATTCATTAAACTCATATTTAAAAGCAGTTACCATTTTGATTATATTTTTTAACATTTTCAATGACTAATATACATACGTTTTTGATATGTCATCAAACTGGAGGGCACGGTGTGGAAGAGTCCTTTTGTCCTTTTACCATCTGATAAGACGAGAGCCTTGAGTTCAGTATTTTACACTTACCTTCTTCATTTTTACCTTTTGCTAGATGAAAGAAGAGGAGGGTAGGGAGGATGAATAAGGAAGAGGGTACGGTAAGGAGGAGGAGGTGGATTGATGTGTGTAGCACGATTTTTTTCGGTCCTGTATTTACATTTATCCTTTTTATTCAGTTATTCATATAAGGAACATAATAGTTTTATCATATAATATTAAAAAGTCATAATTAGGAGAACAAATGAAGAGGAAAAGAAAACCATAATTAGGAGGATAAAGGAAGAGGAAAAGAAATATGATGTTAAACTATTATAGTAAAATAAAACAATGTAGCTTTTATTCTTTTTGTATTATTCACCATCAACGTCGTGGACAGCATCATCAGCGATGTGTTTTTGTGTATTGCAAAAAAATATAGATATGTTATAATATTTCTTGATTGTGTTTTACATTCATAATCAATGTTTCAAAAAAGCAGAACATATTCTCACATATTCAATATGTGAATGAAAATGGAAATTAAAAAAATAACTGATGTAATATAATCATCTATCAGTGATTATGTATAATGCATTTATATATTGGAATAGGGCAGATAAATGTGATACAAATGCAGAGAATATATTTCTCATAGTACTACATCTTCAATATAGAAATGAAAATAGAATTAAGAATGAATAATGATGTAATAATCTTTTATTATTTTCTGTATTTACAACCATTTTCAATATTTCTTTTACAAAATGTAGAAAACATTGTATTTCAGATTATCTTATCCCCTTTTTACACGTAATCATCACATTTTCAACAATGAATCTTTCTTCAAGGAAAAGATATAACATCGTATCTATATAAATAAAATTGTAGGGGGTCCGCTGTCTGTAATTTCTTTTGTTTTGCCAATTTTTCAGATATTTATCCGTTTTAGGTCAACTCAAGACCGAATCGGTGGTTTTTACGTTTCGTGTCTGTTTGTTTGTCTGTTTGTCTGTTTGTCTGTCTGTCTGTTTGTCTGTTTGTCTGTTCCACCATCACGTCGAAACGGCTGGATAGATCTCAACCAAACTTCATATTTAGAGTATAATCATCCCGGGGAAGGTTCCGGTATGCATATCATTTTAAAATCTTTGAATACTCGGGGGGTTTATAGGAAAACCAGAATGGTTTTTCCACCATCTCGTCGAAACGGCTGGATAGATCACAACTAAACTTCATATTTAGAGTATACTCATCCCGGGGAAGGTTTTGATATGAATATCATTTTAAAATCTTTGAATAGACGGGGGGTTTATAGGAAAACCTGAATGGTTTTTCCACCATCACGTCGAAACAGCTGGATACATCTCAACCAAACTTCATATTTAGAGTATACTCATCCCGGGGAAGGTTTCGATATGCATATTATTTTAAAATCTTTGAATAGACCGGGGGTTTATAGGAAAACCAGAATGGTTTTTCCACCCTCACTTCGAAACGGCTGGATAGATCTCAACCAAACTTCACATTTAGAGTACACTCATACTGGGGAAGGTTTCGATATGCATATCGTTTTAAAATCATTGAATAAATGGGGGGTTTATAGGAAAACCAGAATGGTTTTCCTCCATTTTCTCTTATACTATTGATTTTCTGTAAACTTCGTTTACCGTACGTAAACGTCTCTTCATTATAAAAAATTTTCGTTATGTTCATAATTTACCTTACTCTTCACATGACGGAGAAATTTACATTTTTCAGCTGGTATCATGCTCTGCATTGAGTGACCGACAGACTGACAACGAACCTACAGGTTACCATGGCAACGTCTCTGACTGCATGCCAGCAGGGAAGTAACGTATTGCCATTTTCCTCATCATGCTTTTAAATTCATGGTTGTTCCTTGGGTAGAAGGCAAAAGAGGCGTCAATCGGCCTATCTGCGGGATATTGACGGAATATCGTTGGATGTTATAACCGCCCTCGAATAGATTAAGTAATAACACCATTAGTCATCTTCTTATTATTAGTTTACCTAAGAATCACTGAACCTAAATTTCTCCTCTGTTACCGCTTTATTATATCCATAACTCACACTAGCATAATTTATTGAGGGGCATTTGATTTTCCAATACATTAACTTGGCATTTACATATTTGTCGTTATCCGGCGGTCCTCAGTTATAATCCATTTTCTATTAGTTTCAACTTTCTTAACTGTATTACTTTCTTCCTTAATTACGCCGTATGTACGGGAGTGCTACAAACTACTGGATGTATTTCCACCAAGACTCATACTTAGAATACACCTATCCTTGATAGGTTTTAGGGCAAATATTGTTTCTAAATCCCTGAACGGACTGGGGGTTTATACGAAACCGAAACAGTGATTTTGCACTTCCACAAAATATACACAACCAAACTTAATGGAAATCTACCTACCTTGGTAGAAATTAATTTCTAAACCTTTTTTCTCATGTGCATCATTTCGATACGAGGATTAATGAGGGAGATATCATTAACGGACCGTTTTTCTGTACAATTCCCATCGGACTTGACTCACGAGCGGGTGCGTGTAAAGCGTATTCCTTACAACTTGAAAACTACTGAAGACATTCGAACCAAAATTTATATTTAGCATCCACCTGTCCTAAGGTAGGTTTTAAACGTAAATAACATTTCATGTTCCTGATTGGACTGGCGGTTTATAGGGAACACAAATGTTGATTTTACTCTTCCACAATATCTACAGAACAAGACCAACCTGACTGGAAATCGACGAAACGTGATGGAATTCCACCTCTAAACCTTTCTTTTCATGTGCATTTTTTCGTCAGCAGGATTAATAAGGGAGATATCATGAATGGTCACTTTTGCAGGTTAAGTCCAGCGGACATAGCCCAAAAGGTGTTTTACATGGAGCAGATTCCTTATCTATATAAATTTTGGCGAAATTTTCGTACAGCTTTATGTTTAAGGGGTAATAATGACCATCTCCATAATTTTTGGTTTAGTTTCCTGAAAGTCCTAATTTTTACCCGCCTCGCCCAAAATCCAGATTGCGGCATAATCTGCCAGACGAAAAAGAAGATAATTGAAATTTGACAAAATTATACGTTTTAGCCTGTAACGAAAGGAAAACATCCTAGATAACTAAATTTTTTACTTTTTATCTCTGAAGAATATCGAAATATGCAGGCAATTTTAATGATGGTGCAGACCTTGGGAAATTCCTATCACATAACGGACTGCACAATCTCCGTTCAATTTGGAATGATCTACAACCTTGGTCTTATGACTTTTTGCCGTATCTGTATCCCTTTTACGTTTGATTTTTCGCTATTAATCGATGTTAAGTCAATTTGGAATTTTCACATGCATAATTCATACTTTCAATTACTTATATGAAATACAGAATCATCAAACTCTTCACGAAAATTGGCCCACCCAGTAGCCATACATGAGCCAAATGCTATGTATGTAGCCGTCACGTAATTATTCGAAAATTAATGTAATGTGAGATAATCTTACAAGAACGTTATTCTGTTCCACGTTTCTAACTCAATCTGACCCAAGAATAGATTACATATCGTAGGACCAGCCATTTAAGCCACTAAATCCGGCGTGTCTTATAGTATAATCCTTTGTCGATATGACGTACGTTTAGTAGCAGTTAATCTGTAAATGAAGGTCTTCAATATTGTAAACACGCATATACTTTCGTATGTCTATCTATATATATTCACTGATGTAGATATTTAGCAATCGAGAAAGGGTGGGTCTGATATTGTAATCAGTACTCCCCACACCGACTTTGACTGGCAGTAGGAAAGGGTTCCTTCTCCAACTCCTGTGTAACTGTCATTAGTGAGGAAGGCCTACAATTGTAATGAATAGTTCCCTTCTCGATTTGACTTGCAGAAGGCAAGTGAGCATGCAGTTTTGTTTAAAACTCCCCTACCCGATTGTGTTTGGCAGTAGGCAAGGGTGCCCGCCATTATAAAGAAATGTCCTCTTCTAAAATGTGACTGGCATTAGGCATAGTGGCCTGCTATTTTGATGGAAACTCACCAACTTGGTGTGACTGGCAGTAAGCTGGCTGGCAGTAGGAAAATGGGCCTGGCATTAAAAATGGAAACTGCACAACTCAGTTTCGAGTGATAGTAGGGTAATTGCCTACCATTATAATAGAAACTCCTCAACTGTAATCTGTCTGGAAGTAGGAAAGGGGGGCTGCCATTTTAACGAATACTCCCCAAATCGATTCTGTCCGCGTAGTAGGCAATGGGGCCTGCAATTATTATGTAAACTTTCCAACTCGATTGTGAATTGCAGTAGGCAAGTGAGCCTGCCGTTATATCACAAATCCGTAACAAACACTTTACATTGGAAACAACGTACGGGGACCTCCCCATGCTCTTTCTCGGATAACGCTAAGAGACATGCAATTTTAAAACAATCTTATTTACTGCATGTACACTATTTACTTCGATTTTCGAATACAATGTAGAATACCGTAGCGAAGCACGGGTACATTCGCTAGTACTACAATAATTTATTGCATTCTGATTATCTATATAAATAAAATTGTAGGGGGTCCGCTGTCTGTAATTTCTTTTGTTTTGCCAATTTTTCAGATATTTATCCGTTTTAGGTCAACTCAAGACCGAATCGGTGGTTTTTACGTTTCGTGTCTGTTTGTTTGTCTGTTTGTCTGTTTGTCTGTCTGTCTGTTTGTCTGTTTTTCTGTTCCACCATCACGTCGAAACGGCTGGATAGATCTCAACCAAACTTCATATTTAGAGTATACTCATCCCGGGGAAGGTTTCGATATGCATATCATTTTAAAATCTTTGAATACACGGGGGGTTTATAGGAAAACCAG
The DNA here is from genome assembly GCF_040414725.1 of Anabrus simplex. Taxonomy (NCBI): domain Eukaryota; kingdom Metazoa; phylum Arthropoda; class Insecta; order Orthoptera; family Tettigoniidae; genus Anabrus; species Anabrus simplex. The sequence continues at coordinate 502,722,932 of NC_090266.1, forward strand.
AATGGTTTTTCCACCATCACGTCGAAACGGCTAGATAGATCTCAACCAAACTTCATATTTAGAGTATACTCATCCCGGGGAAGGTTTCGATATGCATATCATTTTAAAATCTTTGAATACACGGGGGGTTTATAGGAAAACCAGAATGGTTTTTCCACCATCACGTCGAAACGGCTGGATAGATCTCAACCAAACTTCATATTTAGAGTATACTCATACCGGGGAAGGTTTCAATATGCATATCATTTTAAAATCCTTGAACAGACGGGGGGTTTATAGGAAAGCCAGAATGGTTTTCCCCCATTTTCTCTTATACTATTGATTTTCTGTAAACTTCGTTTACCGTACGTGAAACGTCTCTTCATTATAAACAACTTTCGTTATGTTCACAATTTACCTTACTCTTCACATGACGGAGAAATTTACAATTTTCCGCTGGTATCATGCTCTGCATTGAGTGACCGACAGACCGACAACGAACCTACAGGTTACCATGGCAACGTCTCTGACTGCATGCCGGCAGGGAAGTAACGTATTGCCATTTTCCTCATCATGCTTTTAAATTCGTGATTGTTCCTTGGGTAGAAGGCAAGAGAGGCGTCAATCGGCCTATCTGCGGGATATTGGCGGAATATCGTTGGATATTATAACCGCCCTCGAATAGATTAAGTAATAACACCATTAGTCATCTTCTTATTATTTGTTTACCTAGGAATCACTGGACCTAAATTTCTCCTCTGTTACCGCTTTATTATATCCATAACTCAAACTAGCATAATTTATTGAGCGGCATTTGATTTTCCAATACATTAACTTGGCATTTACATATTTGTCGTTATCCGACTGTCCTCCATTTTCTATTACTTTCAACTTTCTTAACTGTATTATTTTCTTCCTTAATTACGCCGTATGTACGCGAGTGCTACAAACTACTGGATGTATTTCCACCAAGACTCATATTTAGAATACACCTGTCCTTGATAGGTTTTAGGGCAAATATTGTTTCTAAATCCCTGAACTGAGTGGGGGTTTATACGAAACCGAAACAGTGATTTTGCACTTCCACAAAATATACACAACCAACGTTAATTTAAATCTACCTGCCTTGGTAGAAATTCATTTCTAAACCTTTTTTCTCATGTGCATCATTTCGATACGAGGACTAATAAGGGAGACGTCATTAACGGACCGTTTTTCTGTACAAGTCCCATCGGACTTAACTCACGAGCGGGTGCGTGCAAAGCGTATTCCTTACAACTTGAAAACTACTGAAGACATTCGAACCAAAATTTATATTTAGCATCCACCTGTCCAAAGGTAGGTTTTAAACGTAAATAATATTTCATGTTCCGGAATGGACTGGCGGTTTATAGGGAACCGATATGGTGATTTTAGTCTTCCACAATGTATACAGAACAATACCAACCTGATTGGAAATCGACCAAACGTGATGGAATTCCACCTCTAAAACTTTTTCTTCATGTGCATTTTTTCGTAAGGAGGATTAATAAGGGAGATATCATGAATGGTCAGTTTTGCAGGTTACGTCCAGCGGACATAGCCCAAAAGGTGTTATACATGGAGCAGATTCCTTATCTATATAAATCAAATCGTAACGACTGTGTGCCTCTACACTGACTATTTTGGCGAAATTTTCGTACAGCTTTCCGTTTAAGGGGTAATAATGACCATCTCCATAATTTTTGGTTTAGTTTCCTGAAAGTCCTAATTTTTACCCGCCTCGCCCAAAATCCAGATTGCGGCATAATCTGCCAGAAGAAAAAGAAGATAATTGAAATTTGACAAAATTATACGTTTTAGCCTGTAACGAACGGAAAACATCCTAGATCATTAAATTTTTTACTTTTTATCCTCGAAGAATATAGAAATATGCAGACAATTTTAATGATGGTGCAGACCTTCGGAAATTCCTATCACATAACGGACTGCACAATATTCGTTCAATTTGGAATGATCTACAACCTTGGTCTTATGACTTTTTGCCGTATCTGTATCCCTTTTACGTTTCATTTTTCTCTATTAATCGATGTTAAGTCAATTTGGAATTTTCACATGCATAATTCATACTTTCAGTTACTTATATGAAATACAGAATCATCAAACTCTTCACGAAAATTGGCCCACCCAGTAGCCATATGTGAGCCGAATGCTATGTATGTAGCTGTCACATAATTATCCGAAAAGTAATGTAATGTGAGATAATCTTACAAAAACTTTACCCTGTTCCACGTTTCTAACTCAATCTTACCCAAGAATAGATGACATATGATAGGACCAGGCATTTAGGCCACTAAATCCGGCGTGTCTTATGGTATAATCCTTTGTCGATATGACGTACGTTTAGTAGCCGTTAATCTGTAAATGAAGGTCTTCAATATTTTTAACACGCATATACTTTCGTATGTCGATCTATATATATTCACTGATGTCGATTTGTAGCGATCGAGAAACGGTGGGTCTGCTATTGTAATCAGTACCCCCAACACCGACTTTGACTGGCAGTAGGAAAGGGTTCCTTCTCCAAATCCTGTGTAACTGTCATTAGTAAGGAAGGCCTACAATTGTAATGAATAGTTCACTTCTCGATTTGACTTGCAGAAGGCAAGTGAGCATGTAGTTTTGTTTAAAACTCCCCTACCCGATTGTGTTTGGCAGTAGGCAAGGGTGCCCGCCATTATAAAGAAATGTCCTCATCTAAAATGTGACCGGCATTAGGCATAGTGGCCTGCTATTTTGATGGAAACTCACCAACTTGGTGTGACTGGCAGTAAGCTGGCTGGCAGTAGGAAAATGGGCCTGGCATTATAATGATAACTGCTCAACTCAATTTCGAGTGATAGTAGGGTAACTGCCTGCCATTATAATAGAAACTCCTCAACTGTAATCTGTCTGGAAGTAGGAAAGGGGGAGGCTGCCATTTTAACGAAAACTTCCCCAATAGATTCTGTCCGCGTAGTAGGCAATGGGGCCTGCAATTATAATGTAAACTTCCCAACTCGAATTTGAATGTCAGTAGGCAAGTGAGCCTGCCGTTATATCACACATCCGTAACAAACACTTTACATTGGAAACAACGTACTGGGACCTTCCCATGCTCTTTCTCGGATAACGCTGAGAGACATGCAATTTTAAAATAATCTTATTTACTGCATGTACACTATTTACTTCGATATTCGAATACAATGTAGAATACCGTAGCGAAGCACGGGTACATTCGCTAGTTTACAAATAAAGATGTCATGCCATAGCAAACAGCTATATGTTCTTGTATCCTCAAGGTACACTCGTATGAATATCAATTTCCACAGTTGTTCATTATCATATGCAATTTAATGAACATTCATTCTGTTCAATAGTAAAAACTTGATGACTGAGTGAAATTATTCTCATCTGTCTACAAATAGCAAATGTCAGTATATTACGATACAGTTTTACATGTAAATGTGAAACTACACTTGAACGCACACCTTTTGCCTTACTCACAGCTTGTGAATTTTCTGTCTCGTATGCATACATTCTTGGTGCTTATTACATTCTTATTAAGTGACTTAATGCCAAATTGATTACATGGTGAAAAAAGGAAGTGTCGAAGTATTCAGAAATTTTACGCTTTACATCGTAGACGTTTGTATTCCGAATATGATAAATAAATATATCTGTATCCATACACAAAAGTGAAAGACACGTATACTGCTGCTTTTCAGAACCACAATGAAAATCATAAATTTTTACTTTTTTAGTAATCTAGTATGTCTATTCCCAAATAAATTGGCTTTCCATAAACTATATCAGTCTTTTCCATTTAAACATTAAGAAGGTCACGACCAATTACATTATAGGTTTTAAAATTCAGTTTCGAGACGTACTTGTGTGCAGCATACCGTCCATCCCTTTGATTAATTAAATGATTGTCGCGATTTTTGCAATATTTTCCATGCTTTTTCCATATATGGAGTTATTCATAGGTTTCAAAAACGTACTTTCAAAAGATGAAGTAGCACGTTGACGATGCTCTGTATTTAAATCCACGTATACGGTTTAAGCCATGCTTCCTGCTTAAACGCGATAATACGATGAATACACTCTAATTTTAAACCGTTTTCTCGTCATTGAACAAGACATTGAATGTGAATAACATACCGCTTTTTTGGGAATAGGGTAGCTTGCAGTTTAACATGCTTTGATGTATTATCAGGGGGAATAATTTTCCAACATAAGAAGGAAGGTCAGAATGAGAATTATGCAGATTAGAAGGGTAAGCGAGAGAAACCTCTAAAACGAAACTGCGATTAGGGTCTTTAGCAGCAAGATAAACATCAAAATGTTCAATTTCATTTTCTGTTTGCCATAAAAATATTTATATGGTAAAACCTGTGACATTGCATAGCCGTAGAGATTATTAACATCAAAATACATAAGATAAGAATGTTTTTCTCTGAATCATAATTGTTGAGGTATGGATTATTTGTAATTGTAAGTTAACAAGCGAAACAAGTCCACCACGAATTCCCCGTTCAAAAACAAAAGCATGTCAACATCAGTAAGAAGATCAAGTCTAACACCTGTATAGTTTAGCATGGCATCCCACGAAAGTCCAGGAGATGTGTAGTAATAGCAAGGGTCTAATCCGTGAATAGTCAGACACGTTTTACGGAACTTTTCAAAGACATCACAGAGTAAAAGTGTGTCTACTTTTAAATACAAGTCAGTATATTCACCTAAATATTTTGTATTAAATATTGACCGCACATTACATCCATGCAAGTTGACATGATCTAAAAATGATATTTTATGTTTATCATATGATTATGTGCTTTGTTATGGTGTACTGCATTCATTTAATAGACTTGAAAATGCAGAATGAGGAGGTAATGCTTTTCCTTCTAACGTTTCCAAGCTTTAAATATAGTCATTTGGCAGATTATCTTTCCTAATACAAAGTTTAAATTTCTCGGAATCGGGAAAATACTCATAAATGTAGTTTGAGTCCTCTCTTGAAAGTCCATTTACAAGCGTATCAAGAGAAATAAATTTACATGAGTCTAAAACGCTAATGCTGATATCGTCTATACGATGACTGAATAATATGAAACGTTCACGATTTTGTGCAATTACATAGAATATTGTGCGTTTTAATCGAGCAAACTCGTGAACAATAAAATGGGAGTTGTAGGCTGTCAAGATGAGAAAAAAGTATGGAATAAATTTAGGAACACGATATAAAATGTTTCATGATTGATGTGCATGTCTACGATATTTTCCTGTAAAGTGACCTGATCTCTAACTTTAATCTCTGGCTGTTTACAGATGTGGCATTCATCTGTTCCATCATGCATAATCATAATCATATCATCAAATGTCAATTGAATTGGAACTAGATATCATGTCTGTCTGTTAGGTCATCAGCCCAGAGGCTGGTTGGATCCTCAAATAGCACCACCAAAGGTTATGCGGTTATAAGGAAACCGCAAAAACCAATGTCAGCACCGAAATGAGGCGTACTAGGCAAGACTAGGAGTGAGGTAGTTTGCCATTGGTTTCCTCACTGGGTCAGAAAGTGCTATTGCAGCATGACTGACCCTATGAGCAGCACCTTTCATAACACTCAGATGCACTAGTCCTGCTCTGAATGTCATTACTCAGCACCACCCATACCCCAGCAGCTTCCATATTGTCACAGCCATGGATGAGACTGGGACTTCGGTGGAAGCTACACTTTACTCTGGCCTGAGTCAAGAGATGGATACAAAAGTACTGTAGATATCATATAAGTACATTACCGCGATGCGCTAACTCTTGTAATTCATTTAACAGTCATGCAATATATTTTTCTCCACGATACACCTTAAAAATGATAAAGATGAATCGTGTGAACAAATAACTTTATATGCAATATAAAACGGTGTATGCTTCTGTATATAATCAGTATATGATTCAGAAAATCTAGTTCGTAACCATGAAAAGGTGTTGTAAAACATTTTAAATCTGCATAAACAGTAAACGGAACAGGTTGCTGACGATAATATTTCTCAAATTTCATTTCTTCATTTTCACAATTAGGACGAATAAGCTTTATGCCTGGGTGTGTTATACAGCCATCAAAGTGAATAGCTAACATGCTTTCTGATGAAAGGTATTGCAAGCATCTGTCACATATAAATGTATTTTCTGCGTATGATGAAAGTTGTGTACCGAGCTCGATAGCTGCAGTCGCTTAAGTGCGGCCAGTATCCAGTATTCGGGAGATAGTGGGTTCGAACCCCACTGTCGACAGCCCTGAAGATGGTTTTCCGTGGTTTCCCATTTTCACACCAGGCAAATGCTGGGGCTGTACCTTAATTAAGGCCACGGCCGCTTCCTTCCCAGTCCTAGCCCTTTCCTGTCCCGTCGTCGCCATAAGACGTATCTGTGTAGGTGCGACGTAAAGCCAATAGCAAAAAAAAAGTTATGTACTTAACAAACGTGAAAGGTTTGTTATAAGACATTAGTGGCTTGTGTTTTCATCATAAACATACAAAAGATGCATATGATGTCGTTTAGGTGGAGAAGCTGTATAAAGTGGCCCTGCCGTACACAAAGAATGAAAAATCAGGATTGGTTTCCTCAAATTTGGAAATGTTTGTTATGTCCATTGGAAAAGAAACATCATCAAAATTTAATGTATGTTGCAACTCAATGAACATATCTTCATGCTGTGAAATTCTAGAAGGATTATTTGTTTCTGGTTTTAATGCTATTGCAACACACCATAAAAAGGAATAGTCATCAATATTCGGAATATTGATAACAGCTTTGCTATCTGCAATGGCTTTCGGAAGTGGGATATATTGTCTTCCTGAATTTAAAGGTTCAAACTTACAGACATTAAGCTGAAGACGTGAAATAATTTGTAGTGCACTCTCTTCATACTTTTGCAATATAGAACGAAATTCATGTACAATGTGTCACGAAACCATTCTGAAATATTATCATAACAGCTTTGTCATTTTCGATGTTACATGAAAAGTTTCATTAATTTCATCATTACCTTTAAAAAGAATAAATGAGCATGCCAATAGTGTATCAAGCTTAAGTGCAGAATGTGTAGATAGCAAAGAAGATACTTTAATTTTGAACACATCATAGCATGATATTTCGAACGAATTTGGATCTCAAATATTTTATTTGATAATACCACGTCTTATACGTGATTAAGACACTGTATTCATAGTTTCCCAGTTAGAAGTCATGACATACAGAAACAATTTAAATAATATTTATTTTATGAAAATAAAAACATGTATTGTTGTATTTAATTCACAATTAATTTTATGATACGTGTGTGATGTAGTTTACGTGCTATAATAATCAATTAAATAGCTTTAAAACTAACAATACATGTATTGTTTTCTATACCGTGGTATGTCATTGTAATTGAATGTTGATTTTTATTTTCGAATTCAGTATCGGTAAGTGCAATAAATCTGTTTTTTAAAACACCTTAAAATCCACACATGTTCATGAAATTCTCTCACCGCCTTGTTGATATTCTTTGTAGTGAAATAACACGGAATGGTTGATGGACAGGAAGTTCAGAAAGTCTGCGTGTCGGATACCCTGCGAAGCGACCGAGACTGTTAATTGCCTCCAATCTAAAGAACTATTACTATCATTAGCCTATTGAAATATCAGCTACGTGCGGTTGTTTTTATGAAAGAAAAATACATACCTTAAAAAGGCAATGACTGAGCAAGTGGCCGTGCGGTTAGGGTTACGCAGCTGTGAGCTGGCATTCGGGAGACAATGGGTTCGAACCCCACTGTTGGCAGCCCTGAAGATGGTTCTTCGTGTTTTCGCATTTCCATACCCGGCAAATGCTGGGCTGTACCTTAATAAAGGCCACGGCCGCTACCTTCCCAATCTCTCACCCTTCTGTCACCGAAAACCTTCGATGTGTTACTGCGACGTTAAACAAATAGCAAAAAAGAAAAAGGTAATGGTGATGTATGTGCCGACTTCTGGGAAGACTTCTGCGAAGTGGTTACAGCCAAAAGTACACAATCATTTCATGTTTTCGTACAGCATTGTGACACTGATATTGCGTGTCTTCTTTTTTCAGATGGTGTTAATGCCTAAAAGGAGAACAATAATCATTAATAATTATCGGAGAAGTAATACTAATACAGTATGTAATATTATTCATGCCGGGCTGAGTGGCTCAGACGGTTAAGGCGCTGGCCTTCTAACCCCAACTTGCCAGGTTCGATCCTGGCTCAGTCCGGTGGTATTTGAAGGTGCTCAAATACGACAGCCTCGTGTCGGTAGATTTACTGGCACGTAAAAGAACTCCTGCAGGACTAAATTCCAGCACCTCGGCGTCTCCGAAGACCGTAAAAGTAGTTAGTGGGACGTAAAGCAAATAACATTATTATTATTATTAATATTATTTATAAATTTATAATCAACTTATTTTTCAGACGATTGCAGAAATAAAGTCACAAGATTTGAAGATGAAACTGGACAGCAGATAAATTCACTGAAGATGTTCACGATGATGATAATAATGATTTTCTAAAAAAGAAATAAAATCATAAAAATATAATATTATAATTCATTTTACTTTTAAATATGAATATATTTATTCTCATACTTGTGTATCTGCTCACCTTCAGAATAGCTGAACTTGTCACAAGCTGCATGATAAAAGAGAGGCGGAATCGATCGCGTCCTCATATATATATATACACGTATTGATCTAAGTTAACTTTCCGTCATCATTTTTAAAAACAGCGATGAGCACACCGGATGTAAGGTTTACACAGATCTTAAGTTTGTTCAATACTGTTGTCGTAAATGATAATTTTGAAAAGAAAAGAATTATTGAATTAATATCAATACATGTTAAATAAATCGTAATAGAACATGCACACACATATACACGGCTGTACAGGGGAACTGACCTCATGCTACTGCCTGCAGTCTTTAGTCACACATCGAACGATAAGCCGCACTCTATACGATGGAATGTGGACAGCGGTTAACAGAACACACTAAAAGTTTTCGACAGAGGAGTTAATTTTGGGAGACGAATATGGTCGCGAAAAAAATAATCCATACCACAATAATTATGAAACATAGAAAGAACATTTGTTGTTCGATCCGATCAAATTCCATCACCTCTTCCTCTCTGAAAATGGTAATAACATTATTATTATTATTATTATTATTATTATTATTATTATTATTATTATTATTATTATTATTATTATGTCTGACACGATGAATGGGTACCTTCAGTTTAGTAGGGTCGTGGCTTCGAATCGCGACTGCGTCGAGGATTTTATTAATTAATTATTAGTTAATATTGAAATGAGCACAGTGGCTGGGTGTTTGTGATGACGGTATCAACCCTACAACACGCTCATCACACTCATAACACTACCCTTTACCACGAGCACATGCAGTTACACGTAGAAAATGCTGCCCACCCTCATCGGAAAGTCCGCCTTTGAAGGGTCTGCAAACTGCCTCATCGGAGGGTCTACAATTCAAGCGTGTGCACACAGCAAGAAGTAACTTCAGGGAGGTGAGAAAGGATCTCAGACAGGTGGGACTAAATTCGGAAGACATCTCAAACCGAACAAAGTTTAGGTCAGTGATCGACAGATTTCAGGGATTCCATGACGAACCAAAACTTAACCGTGAGTGGACGGACGAAAGAAGACAGGCTGCCAGAGAGAGGATGCTGAAGTTCTGGGCTGTGAGGAAGGCTTCCAGAAACATGTAATTGTTATCTAACGTGGTCTCTAATGGCCGTAAACGAATATATATATATATATATATATATTATTATTATTATTATTATTATTATTAATTTTATAGCTGTTTACAGCTCTGGCTGAATCACCATCATTGGAGGGTCCGTCCGGAGGGTTCGCCTTTCAAGGGTCTGCATACAGCAAGAAATAACTAGACTAAATTATTATTATTATTATTATTATTATTATTATTATTATTATTATTATTATTATTATTATGATAGCCGTTTACAGTTCTGGCTGGATCACCCTCATCGGATAATATATCTATATATATAAAGTAGCTTGTCCTGACTGACTGACTGACTGACTGAATGACTGATTCATCATCGCCGAGCCAAAACTACTGTACATAAAGAAATGAAATTTTGGAGATATATTCATATTAAGATGTAGGTGCTCGCTAAGAGAGGATTTTTGGATATTCCGTCGCTAAGGGGGTGAAAAGGGGGGTGAAATTTTAAAATGAGTGTGTCTATATCTCAAAACTTTAAAAGTTTACAGATGTGAAAATTGGTATTTAGAATCTTCCTTAAAAATAAGGAAACACGTATTTTTTTGTTTTGAGACAATCCCAATAGGAGGGGCACAAAAGGGTGAAAAAGGGGTTGAATGCCTTTAATCGGGATACCGGTACTTATATCTCAGAAACTGAAGATATTACAGACATGAAAATTGGTACTTTTGATCTCTTTTAAAAATAAAGAAACACGTATTTTTTTGTTTGGGGGAAATCCAATTAATGGGAGGGTGAAAAGGGGGTGAATTTTTAAAATGGGTGCATCTATATCTCAAAACTCTTAAAGTTTACAGATGTAAAAATTGGTACTTAGAATCTTCATTAAAAACAAAGAAACACGTATTTTTTTGTTTTCGGAAAATCCCAATAGGAGGGTTGAAAAGGGGTGAAAACGTGGATGAATGACTTTCATGAGGATACTTATATCTCAGAAACTGAAGATATTACAGACCTGAAAATTGGTGTTTAGGATCTCCTTTAAAAATAAAGAAATACATATTTTTTGTTTTTGGAAAATCCAATTAATGGGGGGTGTGAAAAGGGGGTGAATTTTTAAAATGAGTCTATCTATATCTCAAAACTTTTAAAGTTTAAAGATGTAAAAATTGGCATTTAGAATCTCCTTTAAAAATAAAGAAACACGTATTTTTTGTTTTCGGAAAATCCCAATTAGAAGGGTGGAAAAGGGTGAAAAAGCGGTTGAATGCCTTTAATGAGGCTACTTATATTTCAGAACCTGAAGATATTACAGACCTGAAAATTGGTATTTGGGATTTACTTTAAAAATAAAGAAACAGGAATTTTTTTGATTTTGGAAAATCCAAATAATGGAGGGTGAAAAGGGGGGTGAATTTTTAAAATGAGTGTGTCTACATCTTAAAACTTTAAAAGTTTACAGATGTAAAAAAATGGTATTTAGAATCTTCTTTAAAAATACAAGAACACGTATTTTTTGCTTTCTTTAAATCCCAATAGGAGGGGTGTAAATGGGTGAATAATGGGATGAATGCCTTTAATGAGGATACATATATCTCAGAAACTGAAAATATTACGGAACTGAAAATTTGTATATGGGAGCTCCTTTAAAAATAAGGAAACACGTATTTTTTTTTTTTTTTTTGGAAAATCCAATTAATGGGGGTTAAACAGGAGTGACAAACTGGGGTGAATTTTTTGAAAGACTATATCTACAGAATATCTGAGAAACGTAAAATGTTATAGACGTAAAAAGTGGGTATTTGGAATCTCCTGTAAATGTAAAGAAAGATAGGTGATTTGTTTTCGGAAACTCCACGTAAGGGGAAATAAAAAGGGGTGAAATGTTAAAAAGCGAATTTCTACAGTATATCTCAAAAACTTAACATGTTACAGAAGTGAAAAATTGTATTTTTATCTCTATTAAAAATAAAGAAACGTGTATTTTCAGCTTTCGGAAATACCACTTGGGTGGAAGGGGGGGGGTAAAAGTGACTGAAAATGGTGTTGAATTCTTTTAATTAGGCTACTGATATCTCAAAAATGAAGATATTACAGACGTGAAATCTGCTTTGGAATCTGCTTTAAAAGTAAAGAAACACGTATTCTCGGAAAATCCAATGAAGGGAGGTGGGGGGGGGGGTGAAAGAATTGAAAAATTAATTGAATTAATTGTATGAGAATACATACATCTAATAGAAACTAAAGTTGTTACGGACGTGAAAATTGGTATTTGAATCTCCTTAAACAAAGAAAAACGCGTTTGGGGGGCGGGAGTGAAAAGGAGTTGAATTCCTTTCATGAAGACACATAAATCAAAAACTGAAGAAGTTAGAGTCGTGATAATTACTATTTAGAAGATCCTTTACTATTAAGGAAACAAGTATATTTTGCCGGAAAATTCACTTACGGGGTGGGGGGGAGGGGAGTGTGAAAGGAAGTGAAAATAAAGTGAATTATTTTTATGGGGATACTTATATCTCAAAACTGAATGTAACAGATGTGAACATTGGTGTTTGGAATATCTTTTAAACATAAAGAAACACGTCTTCTATTTTTTTTGGGGGGGTGTAAATAAACTTAACGGCGGTGGGGTGTAAAAGGAGGTGAGATCAATTGATTTTACTGTTCATAATGTACTTAAGGAGCCTCCGTTGCTCAGGCGGCAGCGCGCCGGCCTCTCGCAGCTGGGTTCCGTGGTTCAAATCCCGGTCACTCCATGTGACATTCGTGCTGGACAAAACGGAGGCGGGACAGGTTTTTCTCCTGATACTTCGATTTTCTCTCTCATCATTCATTCCAGCAACACTGTCCAATATTTCTTTTCATTTGTCATTCAACGATCATTGCCCCAGAGGTGTGCTTCGGCAGCCGGCACAATTCCTATTGTCGCTGCTAGATGGGGCTTTATTCATTCCATTCCTGACCCTGTCGAATAACTGGAAACAGGCTATATAGTTTCGATGTACTTATTCTGATCATAAACCGATCATTTTTAATCTTTCCTGGGCTGGTTGTCAACAGCCATCTTTTCCTTCGGAGAACGTTCTTAGATTACAGTAGATCCTCCTGGCATGTAAATAAAAATTTAAACACATTTGAAATAAACGATAGGAATGAGATGGACCGTCAAATTGTTCACCTCTATAATAAGGTCAACAATGCACGGAAGTATGTCATTGGTATCGCCAGAAATCCCGCACACTTGCCTACGATCGACGATGGTGCTGGTCACATTGTAACAATGACACTGGCAGCAGATGTAATTTACCGCCAAGTAGCGATCTTGCAGCTTGCTGTGGGGTTCAGAACATCTTTTAATAATAATAATAATAATAAAAATAATAATAATAATAATAATAATAATAATAATAATAATAATGTTCTGGACCGTTGTCAAATGTGCGGACCCCCCTGGAAAATGGTCCTGGACGGGTAATGACTAAGAATGCAGTCCGGCCGCGGGTTCAGTACCGCCAAGGCACCTAAGACGACACCACGCCGGATCTCCTGAAGGATTTGATCCATATTAAAAACGCTTAGGCGTATAGGAAAAGATGGCAAAGATTTAGGGACCCAACTGACGGGGTGGAATATCTGGACCTAGCCCGGGAAGTACGAAATCGATTGCTGGAAAGAAAGATTGAAAAATGTGAGGAAACATACCGTAATCTATTAGAAAACGAGTCAGATCGCGAATTTTGGCGGATTCTCGCAGAAAACGAGTCAGATCGCGAATTTCGGCGGATTATATATCTAAAACAATTAGCATTCAATTATAAATTTCAGTATAATACCGTAGCGAAGCACGGGTATCTTGCTAGTCTATATATATAAAGTAGCTTGTCCTGACTGACTGACTGATTCATCATCGCCGAGCCAAAACTACTGGACATAAAGAAATGAAATTTTGGGGATATAATCATATTAAAATGTAGGTGCTCGCTAAGAGAGGATTTTTGGATATTCCGTCGCTAAGGGGGTGAAAAGGGGGGCGAAATTTTAAAATTAGTGTGTTTATATCTCAAAACGTTAAAAGTTTACAGATGTGAAAATTGGTATTTAGAATCTTCTTTAAAAATAAGGAAACACGTATTTTTTTGTTTTCAGACAATCCCAATAGGAGGGGTGAAAAGGGGCGAAAAAGGGGTTGAATGCCTAATCAGGATACCGGTGCTTATATCTCAGAAACTGAAGATATTACAGACCTGAAAATTGGTACTTTTGATCTCTCTTGAAAATAAAGAAACACGTATTTTTTGTTTTTGGAAAATCCAATTAATGGGAGGGTGAAAAGGGGGTGAATTTTTAAAATGAGTGAATCTATATCTCCAAACTTTTAAAGTTTGCAGATGTAAAAATTAGTATTTAGAATCTTCATTAAAAATAAAGAAACGCGCATTTTTTTGTTTTCAGAAAATCACAATAGGAAGGGTGTAAAAGGGTGAATAATGGGTTGAATGCCTTTAATGAGGCTACTTATATATCAGAACCTGAAGATATTACAGACCTGAAAATTGGTATTTGGGATCTACTTTAAAGTAAAGAAACACGTATTCTTTCGTTTTAGGAAAATCCAAATATTGGGGGGTGAAAAGGGGGGGTGAATTTTTTTAAAATGAGTGTGTCAATATCTTAAAACTTTAAAATTTACAGATGTAAAAATTGGTAGTTAGAATCTCCTCTAAAAATAAAGGAACACGTATTTTTTGTTTCCTGTAAATCCCAATAGGAGGGGTGTAAAAGGGTGAAAAATGGGTTGAATGCCTTTAATGAGGATACTTATATTTCAGAACCTGAAGATATTACAGAACTAAAAATTTGTATATGGGACCTCCTTTAAAAATAAAGAAACACGTATTTTTTAGTTTTTGGAAAATCCAATTAATGGCGGTTAAACAGAAGTGACAAATTGGGGTGAATTTTTTGAAAGACTATATCTACAGAATATCTTGGAAACGTAAAATGTTACAGACGTAAAAAGTGGGTGTTTGGAATCTCCTGTAAATGTAAAGAAACATAGGTGATTTGTTTTTGGAAACTCCACTTAAGGGGAACTCAAAAGGGGTGAAATTTTAAAATGAGAATTTTTACAGTATATCTAAAAAAACTTAACATATTACAGAAGTGAAAAATGGTTTTTTTATCTCTATTAAACATAACGAATCGTGTATTTTTAGTTTTCAGAAATGCCACTTGGCTGGTGGGGGGTGGGTAAAAGTGACTGAAAATGGTGTTGACTTCTTTGAATTAGGCTACTGATATCTCAAAAATGAAGATGTTACAGACGTGAAATTTGATATTTGCAATCTGCTTTAAAAGTAAAGAAAGACGTATTCTCGGAAAATCCAATGAAGGGGGGGGGGGTGCAAGAATTGAAAATTTAATTGACTTGATTGTATGAGAATGCATACATCTAATAAAAACTAAAGTTGTTACAGACGTGAAAATTCGTATTTAGATCTCCTTTAAAAACAAAGAAAAACGCGTTTTGGTGGGGAAACCATCTTGGAGGGTGGGAGTGTAAAGGAGTTGAATTCCTTTCATGGGGACACATAAATCAAAACTGAAGAAGTTAGAGTCATGATAATTGGTATTTAGAAGATCTTTTACTATTAAAGAAACAAGTATTTTTTGCGGGAAAATTCACTTAGGGGGGGGGGGGGAAGAGTAGTGTGAAATGAAGTGAAAAATGTAAATAATTTTTATGGGGATACTTATATCTCAAAACTGAAGGCAATAGACGTGAACATTGGTGTTTGGAATCTCCTTTAAACATAAAGAAACAAGCCTTCTTTTAAATTTTTTTTGGGGGGGGAGGTGCGGTGGTGGCGGTAAATAAACTTAACGGCGGTGGGGTGTAGAAGGAGGTGAGACCAATTGATTTTACTGTTCTTAATGTACTTATAAGTATCCTCCGTTGCTCAGGCGGCAGCGCGCCGGCCTCTCACAGCTGGGTTCCGTGGTTCAAATCCCGGTCACTCCATGTTACATTCGTGCTGGAAAAACCGGAGGCGGGACCGGTTTTTCTCCGGATACTCCGGTTTTCCCTGTCATCAGCCACTCCAGCAACACATAATAGTAATAATAATAATAATAATGTTCCGGACCGTCGTCAAATGTGCGGACCGCGCTGGCAACGGCTCCTGGACGAGTAATGACTAAGAATGCAGTCCGGCCGCGGGTTCAGTGCCGCCAAAGCACCCAATATGACACCGCGCCGGATCTCCTGAAGGATTTTATACATATTACAATTATTATAGGAAAAGATGGCAAAGATTTACGGACTCAACTGACCGTCAGGAATACCTGAGCCTAGCCCGGGAAGTACGAAATCGATTGCTGGAAAGGAAGATTGAAAAATGGGAGGAAACGTGCTGTAATCTAATAGAAAACGAGTCAGATCGGGAATTTTGGTGGATTCTCGCAGAAAACGAGGCAGATCGCGAATTTCGGTGGATTATATATCTAAAACAATAAGCATTCAATTATAAATTTCAGTATAATACCGTAGCGAAGCACGGGTATCTTGCTAGTCTATATATATATAAAGTAGCTTGTCCTGACTGACTGACTGATTCATCATCGCCGAGCCAAAACTACTGCACATAAAGAAATGAAATTTTGGGGATATATTCACATTATGATGTAGGTGCTCGCTAAGAAAGGATTTTTGGATATTCCTTCGGTAAGGGGGTGAAAAGGGGGGGTGAAATTTTAAAATGAGTGTATCTATATCTCAAAACTTTAAACGTTTATAGATGTGAAAATTGGTATTTAGAATCTTCTTTAAAAATAAGAAAACACGTATTTTTTTGTTTTCAGAAAATCCCAATAGGAGGAGTGAAAAAGGTTGAAAATGGGGGAAAATATGTTGAATGCCTTTAATCAGGATACCGGTACTTATATATCAGAAAAAGAAGATATTACAGACCTGAAAATTGGTATTTTGGATCTACTTTAAAAGTAAAGAAACACGTATTTTTTCGTTTTTGGAAAATCCAAATATTGGGGGGTGAAAGGGGGGGGGGTGAATTTTTTAAAATGAGTGCGTCTACATCTTAAAACTTTAAAATTTACACATGTTAAAATTGGTAGTTAGAATCTCCTCTACAAATAAAGGAACACGTATTTTTTGTTTCCTGTAAATCCTAATAGGAGGAGTGTAAAAGGGGTGAAAAATGGGTTGAATGCCTTTAATGGGGATACATATATCTCAGAAACCAAAGATATTACAGAACTGAAAATTTGTATATGGGATCTCCTTTAAAAATAAAGAAACACGTAATTCTTAGTTTTTGGGAAATCCAATTAATGGCGGTTAAACAGGAGTGACAAATTGGGGTGAATTTTTTGAAAGACTATATCTACAGAATATCTTGGAAACGTAAAATGTTACAGACGTAAAAAGTGGGTGTTTGGAATCTCCTGTAAATGTAAATAAACATTGTGATTTGTTTTTGGAAACTCCACTTAAGGGGTACTCAAAAGGGGTGAAATTTTAAAATGAGAATTTTTACAGTATATCTAAAAAAAACTTAACATGTTACAGAAGTGAAGTTATTTTTTATCTCTATTAAACATAAAGAAACGTGTGTTTTTAGTTTTCGGAAATACCACTTGGGTGGAGGGGGGTGGTAAAGGTGACTGAAAATGGTGTTGAATTCTTTTAATTAGGCTACTGATATCACAAAAATGAAGACGTTACAGACGTGAAATTTGATATTTGCCATCTGCTTTAAAAGTAAAGAAACACGTATTCTCGGAAAATCCAATGAAAGGGGGGGGGGGGGGAAGAATTGAAAAATTAATTGGCTTAATTGTATGAGAATACATACATCTAATAAAAACTAAAGTTGTTACAGACGTGAAAATTCGTATTTGGATCTCCTTTAAAAACAAAGAAAAGCGCGTTTTGGTGGGGAAACCATCTTGGAGGGCGGGAGTGTAAAGGAGTTGAATTCCTTTCATGAGGACACATAAATCAAAAACTGAAGAAGTTAGAGTCGTGATCATTGGTATTTAAGAAGATCTTTTACTATTAAAGAACAAGTATTTTTTGCCGGAAAATTCAGGTGGGGGGGGGGGGGAGTATTGTGATATGAAGTGCAGAAAGTAAATTATTTTTATTGGGATACTTATATCTCAAAACTGAAGGTAATAGACGTGAACATTGGTGTTTGGAATCTCCCTTAAACATAAAGAAACAAGCATTCTTTAAATTTTTGGGCCGGGCTGAGTGGCTCAGACGGTTAAGGCGCTGGCCTTCTAACCCCAACTTGGCAGTTTCGATCCTGGACCAGTCCGGTGGTATTTGAAGGTGCTCAAATACGACAGCCCCGTGTCGGTAGATTTACTGGCACGTAAAAGAACTCCTGCGGGACAAAATTCCGGCACCTCGGCGTCTCCGAAGACCGTAAAAGTAGTTAGTGGGACGTAAAGCAAATAACATTATTATTATTATTATTATTATTATTATTATTATTAAATTTGGGGGGGGGTGGCGGTAAATAAACTTAACGGCGGTGGGGTGTAGAAGTAGGTGAGACCAATTGATTTTAGCTGTTATTAATGTACTTATAAGGATCCTCCGTTGCTCAGGCGGCAGCGCACCGGCCTCTCACAGCTGGGTTCCGTGGTTCAAATCCCGGTCACTCCATGTGACATTCGTGCTGGACAAAACGGTGGCGGGACAGATTTTTCTCCGGATACTCCGGTTTTCCCTGTCATCAGCCATTCCAGCAACACATAATAGTAATAATAATAATAATAATAATAATAATATTCCGGACCGTCGTCAAATGTGCGGACCGCGCTGGAAACGGCACCTGGACGGGTAATGACTAAGAATGCAGTCCGGCCGCGGGTTCAGTGCCGCCAAGGCACCCAATATGACACCACGCCGGATCTCCTGAAGGATTTTATCCATATTAAAAATGATTATAGGAAAAGATGGCAAAGATTTACGGACCCATCTGACCGGGAGGAATACCTGAGCCTAGCCCGGGAAGTACGAAATCGATTGCTGGAAAGGAAGATTGAAAAATGGGAGGAAACGTGCCGTAAAATAGTAGAAAACCAGTCAGATCGGGAATTTTGGTGGATTCTTGCAGAAAACGAGTCAGATCGCGAATTTCGTCGGATTATATATCTAAAACAATAAGCATTCAATTATAAATTTCAGTATAATACCGTAGCGAAGCACGGGTATCTTGCTAGTTATATATTATATATATATATATATATTATATATTATATATTATTATTATTATTATTATTATTATTATTATTATTATTATTATAGTCGGGCTCAGTGTTACAACCCAAGCATTTTCTTGGCATTTTTAGAGCTGCTGACAGTGGGGTTCGAACCTACTATCACCTTATGTCCATTAGTGTACTCCTTAACACGATAGGATGTGGAAAACCGTAGAATTATTATTATTATTATTATTATTATTATTATTATTATTATTATTATTATTATTATTATTATTATTGTGCTTCACTGTAGTGTGGTGGTTGTTGTGATTAACTGCCGCACCGAGCAAGTCGCGTGGTATGTGAATGTGGTCAGATACACCAGCCTTGTGTCGATAGATTTACTCCTTCGTGGGGTTCGAATGCCGGCACCTCGGCGTCTCCGAAAACCGTCAAATGTAGTTAGTGGGACAAGAAAGGCATTATTATTATTATTATTATTATTATTATTATTATTATTATTATTATTATTATTATTATTATTATTATTATTATTATTATTTATCTCAGAATAATTCAAATCCTCGATGCGGTGGCGAATCGAACGCCTGCATCTTCTGAAGCCTCAACGCTGACTATTTACAGGATTAGACGGCCTCGACCCGGCTTGTATTCGGACCCGGGGACCCACTGAATCGAAGACCACAACGCTGTTGATATAAGAAATGAACGTCTCTCCAACACAACACACTGTTAGAGGGAGGTGCGGTCTAGTAGCATTCCACAGCGCAGCACTCTCGCTCCACGGACCAGCCGTGGCCACTTATGGGCCGAGTAGTACAGCCATTACAGTACTGCATGAAGCAAAATTAAATTAAATCATATAAATAATTAACAGTTACTATTTAAAACGTTTGTTTGTCGAACCCTTGCCCCGTTCCCCTATAGTAATGTATAGTGGTGGGATGAATCTGTCGAGGCGGATTTTATGGCCGAATGCCCTTCCTGACGTCAACCTGATCAGAGGAGTTAATAAGATGAAATGAAATGACGTGGTAATGTTTTGAGGAAGAGAGTGGGTAAAAACCTTGCCTACACATGGTGAATAACAACAACAGGTCTGCTGAAGGCTTTGTCTCCATCCAACAGACAGTAAAATCTTGTGCATAGGTCACTCCTTTTACGCATGTGTGTCTGAGGGGTATGTATGTGTTATCGTGTGCAGATCTATTTGACAGCCTAAAAGTAACCTGTGCGGCTTGATTTGGGATGTTGATGATTGGGTAGGGAGAGGGTGAAACCCAGTGTTGGTACATGGTCTACTCCTGTCGAATAAAGCCAAATGGTTAGCACAAGACTTAGCTTCTCCATTCATGGAATGATTCACTATTATTCGAGATATATGTCTTCGTTCCATCTAAACGGTACGTTATGTAATCTAAACTTCTGGCACACAACTTGGTGAATAGAGCCGGGCTGTGTGGCACAGACTGTTGATGTGCCGGCCTTCGTCCCGAGCATAGCAGGCTGAATCCTGGCTCAGTTAATGGATGGGAAGGAAGAAGTTCATGGAACACTTCATATCGTATGATGTTACCCGACAACATTAATATTCTCAGTTAAAGATCGCCCAACAGAGAATCCGTTTCTCTACCCTCCGACGGAGCAAAACTGATTGAAAAAATGAACACATAAGGGGACCAGATGGCGTCAGTTCCAAATGCCTGCAGAGAAGAACTGTGGGCATATTATTATTATTATTATTATTATTATTATTATTATTATTATTATTATTATTATTATTATTAGTCCTCGGTTCTGTATGTCATAGTTACAATATTGAATAATGGCATTTAAAACTTGTAAATATATCGCAAAATTATATGTTGTCAAAAGAGGTAACCGAGTTCGATTGGAGAAAGGTTCAGCGATTTTAACTTTAAATAGTAATTTCCAATAACTTTGGTCAGGGATGTTAATGTTGTATTTACCAATTGATTTCATCACAGTAGAACCTCAACCTTATAGATGCGCAGGTTGCTTACACAGCATCAACACAAATGACTTGCACTATGCCACACCGGAAGCCACAAACTATTATTATCACCCTGATATACCTTTTCAGAGATGCCTTTGCCACCTATAACAGCTGATGAGGATCAAACCAACTTTCGCACTGTGTTCTAAACCTATGCGATCAAAATAAATTTCTATATCATTTTAAAAATTTAGATAAGACATAAAACGCCTTTTCTAAATGGAAACCAGGATATTATTATTATTATTATTATTATTATTATTATTATTATTATTATTATTATTATTATTAGTATTAATTATTATTATTATTAATTAATTATTATTAATTAATAATAATTAATAATAATAATATTTTATGCAAAAAGTAACGCAGGTAATAGATTGCTCTACAGTCTAGCAGCAGCCACGTCCGGAGGGGTCCGGTTTCAATTCCCGGCTCTGCAACGAAATTTGAAAAGAGAAGTTACCACACTAGTACATAAGCCATTGAGGTAGAGTACGGCCTATATGTAATTATTGAATTATGATTTCGGTCTGCCACGGTAGTAGCTCGGGTAGTCAACTGACAAGAAGGGAGATCGATTATATCCTCAGCTATCTGTGTCAAAATCCCCTTAACTGCACATAGTAACTGTGGTTAATGTGATTAGCTGATATGCCGGCAAACCCAGGTTCAATTCCAGGCTCTGCCACAAAATTTGAAAGAAAAGTCTACACGGCCACGGAAAGACAACTGAGTAGATACATTATTCAGCCCGAAGGCCTCCAGATTATGAGGTGTCGCGTAGCCAGCACAACAGATACTCTCAGCCACTATTCTTTGCTTTTCAGACCGGTGTCTGCATCACGCCGTCATATAGCTCTTCCATTGTAATGTTTTATTATTAAAATTATATTTATATTAATTATATCTCCACTCTGCGCGTTTCGCGACTCCTCGTCAATCCCTTACCCAAACGAGGATTCACTAAAAGGCAGTGCACACTGTTACTCACATCCCTCGCCAACATAACTTCTTTCTACCAGAAAATCCTACACCTCCTTCTCCCTAACACCAGAATCTCAAGATGAGCAACAAATTGTAATAATTAACCACAACTCAAATAATTGTACTGCATACTTGTAACTTGTATCTAACTATGTATCTAACTATATGTCTAATAAAAAGCACAAGAACAGACCTACACCTCTTAGCCAAGAGGCCACATCTTCAGATCTCACTAAAAACAAAAGCTCCCCCGTTCCATCTCCCAACTCTAGCAAACCTTAAAACCCCGTCAACTCTCCTGGCCAGAGAGAGGGCGTTACCCTCTAGGTGGCCCGCCCCTTCCCTTCGGGAAGGGGAATGAATACATCCCCCCCTAGATCCTAGCGAATCTTTGTCACTCTCTCGCAAGAGAGAAGTGGCCATGCCTGGCTTCTTAGCCGGGCAAACTTTTTGGTATAGGACTACCAAGGCGGTGGACCTCTAGGGAGAGAGAGAGAGAGAGAGAGAGAGAGAGAGAGCAATCTCTCACTCACCCAACCCCCTATTTTTGGTAGGGAGGGAGGAGTGGACGCTCTCCAGCCACCCAAAACAAAATAAAACCTCGGTTCCCCAACCTAACCCTATGAGGTCAGGTTGGTGTCCGTGGTTACATGATGGGTTAGTCGTCATTATGACGTCATATCCTTACTGCGTGTGCTTAGGCCTACTCACGTACGTAAGGCATGACATCATATTGACATCATTGGGTTATGAGGTCATTAAGACGTCATAACCTTACCTACGTGAGGTTAGGCATGCTCACGTACGCAAGGTATGGCGTCATAATGACGTCATTGGCGTGACATCATTGCCGTGAGTCAATGACCTCGTGGGAAAATGCTGACGCAGCACTCTTTGTTTTAGAACATGCGTTACCCTACTACTAATGTTGTCATTTCTAAGAGTGCTTGCGTTTCTCTACCTTGCAGGAGAAAGGCAGGACCATTATATCCATAAGGAACGTAGACTATAAAAAAATTTAATTTACTTCATATACAACGTCATATGAAAGTAACTTTGCAACTTTATGTGGTTAATGATATCGTGCATGTAGCCACGAGACCTCGAGTTTTACGAGAGAGCCACTCCACAGGAAAATTGCGAAATGGGTTTCGAAGAACCCACATATATTGGCTGCGATTCGAACTGTAGTCACGTTGGTGAGAAGTCAGTTATGAATTTACTGAGGTAAGTACTAGTACAGCAATGATGTTTAACAATCATTCGATTACTGTAGATTTGCAGAGGCATCAGGGAGTCTGAATTTTCACTCACACGATTATTTGTCAGAAAATTACTACTCGGAGTTGTCACACGTAATAATCAGAAAATACTACTGGCCTCAGTCAGAATCAAACCCGCTATCTTAAGAACAAATGGATGAAGACTAACACACTGTGTAGCTGAGTTGGATATTACTTACCTAATATGCCACCTATGAAACGATAAATAATAATAATAATAATAATAATAATAATAATAATAATAATAATAATAATAATAATAATAATAATAATAAAACTAAACCTCATGGCTCAACACGCCCGAAGGACAATGGCCTACCAAGTGACTACTGCCTAGCCCCAAGGCCTGTAGATTTCGAGGTGTCGTGTAATCACTACGACGAACCCTGTCGGCCGTTATTCCTGGCTTTCTAGACCGGGGCAGCCATCTCACCGTCAAACAGCTCCTCAATTGTAATCACCTAGGCTGAGTGGACCTCGAACCAACCGTAAGATCCGGGTTAAATTCCATGACATGGCCGGGAATCGAAGTCGGAGCCTCCAGGTATGGGGCAGTCACGCTACTCCTACACCTCGGGGCTGGCTATTAATAATTATTATAATAATCCGGCTCCGCAGTCCAGTGACTGATAAACCTGTCTCTCACCCGGGGACCCACGGTTCGATTCCTGCCCAGTTCAGGAACTTTTACCTGGATCTGATGGCTGTTTTGAAGTTCACTCAGCCCTAAGTGAAAACAATTGAGAAACAATCTGACGGTGATGTAGCCGTCCCGGTCTTGATAGCCAAGAATAATGGCAGAGAGGATTCGCTGCACTGACCACGGGTCACCTCGTAATGTGTAACCCTTCGGGCTAAGCATCGGTCATTGGTAGGTGAAATCCACATCCTGTTTCCAGTCATTCGACCGGGTTTGTAATGGAATAAGTGAAGACCCCGTCTAGCGGCGAGGATAGGAACTGTGCCGGCGGCCGAAGCCTGTCACCGGGTGACTTGGCCGTGCTGTTATGGGGCGCGCGGCTGTGAGCTTGCATCCGGAATTTAGTGGCCTCGAACCCCACTGTCGGCAATCCTGAAGATGGTTTTCCGCAGTTTCATATTTACACACCAGACAAATGCTGAAGCTGTACCTTAATGTAGGCCATGGCAACTTTCTTCCTACTCCTTGGCATTTCCTATCCGTTTGTCGCCATAAGACAGACCTGTGTCGGTAAGACGTAAAGCCAATTGTAAAAAAAAGAGAAAAAAGAAAAAACGAAGCCTCTCGCACTCCTCTGGAGCAATGATATTTGCTGACAGATGAAATAAAATGTTATTGGAGAATGTTGCTGGCATGAATGTTGATTGGGAAGAGCACCCGGAAAAAATCTGTCCCGCCTACGCATTGTCCGGTTCAAATCTCTCATGAGCTGACCGGGAGATGAACTATGGAACCCAGTCGTGATAGGCCACCTGAGCCACGGAGGCACCTTTCATTTAAATAATTATAATGACATTACGCATTTAATGCTTTGAAACCATTTTCAATTTTATGATACGCCAAGTGTTCCGGAATTTTGCCCTGAAAATAAATCCTTCAAAGTTCCAATTAACCTTCTGAATGTCTTTCTCATGATCTTGCTGCCAGAAGACGAACACAAAACTGTGTACATAGCGGGTAAAGGTAGAGTATATTGGTGATTCATGGCATTATCAGGGCACCTGAAATAGGATTATTCATAATCCCCAGAACAATGCTTTATTCCAATTAACGCCCAAATTATTTTACTATGTATTTTATTACGTAAAATATACCGCCGTACAAATACGAAACAATCAAGTTTTTATATAAGTAATGTAGGGATTTAGTTCGCGCGATGAGCCGTTCTGCAATAGGTTAAAATTAACTTTATATCACGTAAATATGAATCAATTGTTATCAATAAGAGAATGTCCTTTTCTAGAACATCACAATTCATGTTAGGAAGCACAAATCACTTTGGTTGTCAGTGCCTCGGAGAGTAGAGCGCAGGCTCTCCGAGCGTAGGTTGGCTGGTTCGTTCCCGACTCAATCTGATGGTATTTGAAAATGCTAAAATACACCAGCCTCCAGCCTGTTGTCGCTAGTTTTACCGGCATATATGAGAGCTCCCGTGGGAAAATTGTAGAAGTTGGTTGAGACGTAAAACCAATATCATTATAATTATTAATTATTTTACAATGTATAGAGGGGAAACTGCCAGGTATACCTGAGAACAGCAAATTAATTTTCTCCTGTTGTAAATATGGGAGATGCAGCAGGATATCGTGAAGGTGACAACTTGTTCATGAGTTTAGGAATAAATCACGACTACCGTGTTTATTTCTGATAAACTCATTTCTGGCCAAAGTAACGTCAAATATTCTATACGGCTAAGTAATAAATTTACTAATGGAGAACTGATATTTTAAAAATAGCAATGCTGTACGGGACTGAAACCTGAATGAACTCAGGATTCGTTATTCATAAGTTAGAAATAACGGACATGAAGGTGGTAAGAATGGTTGCTGTAATAAACAGGTAGAAAAAATAACAGATTGGTACTCGCCGGAATGAGGAAATAAATGGTAATGTAGGAATGATCTCGATAGATGAAGCTGTCTTTTTATCACAGTCTGCTTTACGTTGCACCGACACAGATAGGTCGTATGGCGACGATCGGATAGGAAAGAAAGGAATTAACCGTGGCCTAAATTAAGGTTCTGCCCCAGCATTTGTCTGGTGTGCAAATGGGAAACCACGGAAAACCATCTGCCAACAGTAGGATTCGAACATACACTCTCCAATGCAAGCTGATAGCTACATGGCCCAAACAGAACAGCCAGCATAATGATGATGTTGCGCATACAAACCGTCCTTGGTGATGGGGTCATGTGAGGCGAATGGAGTAGGATATTTAACGCAGGAGAATAATACACTCAGTCATTGAGGACAGAGAAGTAGAGGGAGACCAAGGTAACGATGGTCGGACCCAGTGTTTAACGATTTAAGAGGTGTGGAACTAAACGAGGCCAAAGGGCTACTTGCATACAGAGGATTATGCAGGCACTTAATTCATTCACAGAAGCTTGCAGGCTGAATGATGAAAGGCATACGTCTACGTAGTCTATTACTGTGATACAGTCGTATATTATGATTAGGGCTCGGAAGTTGAAGACATATACATAGCCTAAAAAAGACCTGTAGGAAGTCATGAAGTATCCAAAAAAAGACAAAATTTGGCAGAAAGGCGTAAAATTGCGATCCAAATTCATTAATAATTTCAATTTTAATTACACATTTAATGAAGGAATATAATGTCTTAAAATGTAAAATTCTGATGATATACAGCATACAGTGCAAATATATATGAGTGAAATAATTCTTCGTTCAGACATATTTTTAGATTAACATAATATTTAATAAAAGGAATTCCATGGCTGTCAAAAAAAAAGTTCGTGCAGAATTTTGAATGAAATGTTTCTTCCATCTAGAATGAATTCAGCGAACGCGCAATGGACATTCTGGAGTAAGAAATTGAAATTGATATAACTGGAATCACATTTGGCTTAACCACACAATGGTTACAGAAATTGGAATTCGGAAGCCTCACCTCAGTAGGCTTTGCAGTATATCACAATAGTCATCTCCATGTGTAAAGGATCGTCGGCTTTCAGACAGCACGTTGTGAAACATCGAAAAACTTGTTTCCACATCAATGGATGTTACGGGTTCATACTTGAAGGAAGTAAGTAAGATCTTCCTCGCATCAAAATGTTCTCTGTTCAGTATTTCACTTATCTTGCACATAATTTGATACCCCTGATTTCTCATGAATCACACTAGTGTCCAAACGTTAGGCACAATTTACGAGGAAATAGGACGCAAATCGCAAGACATATGCACCTACCAATCTTACGTGTTCGCTCTGTAAAGGGAGTGTTCCCTGCTTTGACTAGCCGCGTAAACACAGCCAGTGCCTGTGCCCCATATTCCTTCTGTGGTGTTTGCCCTGTTATGGTGTGCGGAGTGTAGCCTCGTGGTGAACGTGACAACATAATGGCACAACGACACCATTTGGATCCCCTTTTGCAGGGTAGAATACTCGGTCGCATGGAAGTAGGCCAGACACACATCGAAGTCGTCGTATCCTTGAATGTGCCAGAAAGTGTCATTTCCAGGCTTTGGAGACGATTTCGAGGCACAGGAGATGCTAGTCGTAGGCCAGTACCAGGTCGACCAAGGGTAACCACCCCACACCAGGACCGATATCTGGCCTTAACCGTCCGACGAATTCGGAGTGCACCCGCAAGACAATTGTCGGAGGAGATTGCAGCCGTCTCAGAGGTTGCCGTTTCCCGGCAAACTGTGTACCGGAGGCTCAGAACAGCAGGAATGTTTGCCCGACATCCGGAGGTGTGCGTCCTGCTCACTCCAGCACAGAAACTGGCCCGTTTACTGTGGAGCCGTCAACATCGGAAAAGGACCATGAATGAATGGAGGCATGTGCTCTTCACAGATGAACCCCTCTTCAGTTTGCGGAACGATTCACTCTGCACATTAATCTGGAGAGAACCGAGTAGCCGATACAACCACAGGAACATTGTGGAACGGGACCAATATGGTGGTGGTGGCGTCATAGTGTGGAGCGGCATCATGTTGAATGGCCGTACGGACCTGCACATCTTCATGGGTGTTCCGAGGAACACTCTTAACGCTCGAAGGTACAGGGATAAGGTACTGCGACCACATATTCGACTCTTTAGTGGTGCGGTTGGTCCAGCCTTCCTCTTAATGGACGATAATGCCCGACCGCACCATGCTGCTCTTTTGGATGAATTTCTGGCTGGGAAAGACATTCATCGCATGGACTGGCCAGCGAAATCAGCGCATATGAATCCTATAGAAAACGGCTGGGATGCATTGGGGAGGCGAATTGTATCCCGTCAGCCTCCACCAAGGACCTTCCAAGACCTTCGCATTGCCCTTTCGTAGGAATGGGATCGACTGCCACAAGAGCTCTTGGGCAATCTGATAGAGAGCATGCCACGTCGCTGCGAAGCATGTGAGGCCGTTGGGTGTAACCATACACCCTAATAGCAGCACATTTTGTTGTTGCCAAGTTGCCAAGTTTTGTTAGTTGTTGTCAAAGGTGTACTTTAGCTATCAGAACCTTTCTGACACTGTTTATTGGACAAAATTTGTGACATACGGTGTGTGAGCCAGCTTCCGTTTGTTCAGCAATCCGTCTGACTTTCCTATCAGGCGGTATGGTCTCGCTTAGTGATCATGGTTAACTTTTTGACATTAGTGTAGTTTCTCATTTTCATTTCATTTCGTTTCAGTTTCTCAATTACTACAGAAAAGATGTTCAAGTGGTGATAGATGAGCTAATGATGATCCGAACTGAGAAGGGAACAAATGCAGTGGAAAGAACGTGAAGTTGCAAAAAAAACCGTTAAGACCTAAAAAGGGTAAAACGTACCTATAAGCTAAAAATGACGAGAAAGGAAAAAAGGAGGACAAACAGAATCCACCATTTTCTGGCCTACAATGACCCAGAATGAAGAAATATTATGTCGGGCCTCGTCTTCAGGCACTCGATAATAAAAGACTTTTCGTCAACTTCCGAGCCATAATTATGAATCATTAAGCTGCTGTCTTCGAAATAGGACTGTAGGCTTAAATGAATTACAAACAATTCGGGTTGGGACGTTTCCTTACTATATCTTTTATATTTCTTAAATCTCTGTGCAACTAGGAATGATCTACTTAATGAAGTTGTTACCCTTAGAGAGAACTCATCATACCGTGCACGAGGAGTGAATATTTCGCATAGTCTCTGTGAGCTTGTCTGTTACACTGGGGACACTATATTTGCGTGTAAACAGCCAGAGGCTGTGTTTAAACAGCCCGAGGCAACTGACCAGAGCCCAGTGACATGTGGTTGGTCAGTTAAAGGCTTCGTCTATTAATATTACGGAGGGAGACTGCATAAATGCTAGCTAATTACACATATGTACAATTCACAAAGAACTTTGATACTATGACATTCACGTGAACTGATCCGTTGATGCTAGATTCCTCAGTTCGTTTATACCTGACTTAATATGCGAAATCTAACACAGACACAACAAGAACGCCCCTTATTAGATCCTAAACTCACAAGCACACGGGACTGAAAGCCGAAGAAGTCTCATTCCCCTACAATACGCTTTAGATACGATTATATATGGTTAGAATATAATGAAATTCACGACTGATATAATTAAGCCGAGTGAGTTGGCCGAGCGCTTAGGGACGCGCAGCCGTGACTTGCATTCGGGAGATAGTGGTTTCGAACCCTACTGTCGGCAGCCCTGAAGATGGTTTTCCGTTGTTTACCATTTTCACATCAGTCAAAGTCTGGGGCCACGGCCACATCCATACCACTACTAGCCCTTTCCTATCCTATCCTCGCCATAAGATCTATCTGTGTCGGTACGACGTAAAGCAACTTAAAATAATATAACACCGAGCTCGATAGCTGCAGTCGCTTAAGTGCGGCCAGTATCCAGTAATCGGGAGATGGTGGGTTCGAGCCCCACTGTCGGCAGCCCTGAAGATGGTTTTCCGTGGTTTCCCATTTTCACACCAGGCAAATGCCGGGGCTGTACCTTAATTAAGGCCACGGCCGCTTCCTTCCAATTCCTAGGCCTTCCCCATCGTCGCCATAAGACATATATGTGTCGGTGCGACGTAAAGCAAATAGCAAAAAAAAAAGAAAAAAAAATAATAATAATATAACAATAACAAGGCCTTTAGTAAGGATTTTTATTAGAATTGGATCGTGCTTTCAAAGTACGGAGCCGGGCTGAGTGGCTCAGACGGTTAAGGCGCTGGCCTTCTAACCCCAAGTTGGCAGGTTCGATCCTGACTCAGTCCGGTGGTATTTGAAGGTGCTCAAATACGACAGCCCCGTGTCGGTAGATTTACTGGCACCTAAAAGAACTCCTGCAGGACTAAATTCCGGCACCTCGGCGTCTCCGAAGACCTTAAACAGTAGTTAGTGGGACGTAAAGCAAATAACATTATTATTATTATCAAAGTACGGATGGCCTTAAACGATGAGGTTTAGTTAATCCATTTCACACAACAAAAAAGATGTTAATGTCGTCATTGAATGCTTCTTGTAATCCATGTTGTTAGAACACTGGGATTGCAGTGTTCCTATGTATAGTTCGAGTAATACTGTAAATTGAAATCAATGGTTTGCACAATATTCACGTTATCGTTCAGAAATGAAAGGATGTGTTTATATTCGTAATTCCCAAATAAGTGAAGTTTTCAAAATTTCTTAAAATAAGGTAGAGGGAATAATAATAATAATAATAATAATAATAATAATAATAATAATAATAATAATAATAATAATAATAATAATCTTCATCATCATAAAGAAGGATTTCCGGGGAAAATCATACTTCAGTAGAACACCGGAAATTGCGGGACCTAGATCTAGCGATACAAATATTGTCTTATCAGTCTTTTTTTTACCTGAGGGAACTGCCCAGGGTAAGTAGTTCTGAACAGAAATTTGGAATAACTGGTATCAATTTCCAATGTTTAGAGAACGTAAACAGTGACTCATTTTCGTTTTCTCTGCGAAGATTAGTAGTGGACCAGTGCACCAGTACACCAGCACAGCTAAAACTCAAATTCAACCACAACTAGAAGCTCAAAAAATATCTTCTACTTTAATCGAGACAAAAGCCTTGAAAGCCTCAGCAATATACTTTTCTTCATTTCCTGCGTCCATGAAAATTCTTAATTGATCATTTTAAGTTCTATAAATTTGCAAAATAATGATATCATCACTCAATAATATGTTTGGTCGAGTATGGTAAATAACTTCTTAAACATTTTTACTGCACGAATTAACAAATCCTTACGAACTGTCAATAAAAGGATGAAACGCCGATATTACAACGAAACTGCTTTTCGTTTTCTTGAATTTAAGTCAATAAAAGTATGAACTTGCGCGATATCTATGAGACTAAACAGATTTCACAAATAATAGTGTGTTAATGCATGCAGGGAATTAGAGTGTATCGATTTCGATGGAGTTCGGTTCGAACGACATGACTTGCATTTCAATTAGGCAGGAAATTAGCCAATGGTGCCGGAGGGGTTGGGGGGAGAAGGGGGTTGGCAACAACTAGAATGCCAAGTTGGAGGATATTAAACAGAGGATCACAGTTAGTGAAGAACCCGATTAGCCAGAGCTTTCTCTCATAATGTTATTCTTGGCGAAGTATATACATAGCTCGGTTAGGGAATCCGGTATATTTTGAATTCACGAAGTGCTTTCCTCTGCTATGGTGTGTAGTGAACATACATATTATCTCCCAGATTTATCATATGAAATTACCATCTCTCCACTGTAAATCCATACCTCACACCATTTCCCCAGAGCCGCTGGTAGGTAACAGTGATTGTTTAAATTTGATGTGATTCATGTTTGTATACTACGTGGATTATATATCGAAGTTTATTCATTACCAGGAATATTACCCTTAACTGACCATCTCGTCATCGCAATGTCTTATATTTGAATAATAAAGGGCATTAAATGATAATAATATATGCAAACCCTTATTCTTGCCAACGGAAACATGATAAGAACGATATTGCATTATAATTTTTCCTTTTGTGATCTTTCTGTAGAATATCGTCGCCCGACCGGTAATACGTTGTATTCCACAAAGCTCTTCCTATCAATTATTCTCCTTAAGACTGGTCACGCCTTCTAGCCACGTATGGATATGTAGTCCATCAGAACAAATTTTGTTGTTTTCATTTTCCCATGCCCATGTGTAAAGGAAAATGAACCTTACAGTAGCGTACTGTAGGAATGTACGTTTGCATTACGTATTTACGCACTCCTAGTGTACAATGCATGTAAGGTTCATTTTCGTTTAATTGTCGACATAGGAAAACGAACACAACGGAGATTGTTCTGATGGACTGCGTATCCATATGTGGCTGGGAGGCGTGACCAGTCTTACGGAGAATAATGGATAGGAAGAGTATTGTGGGATACAACGTTTTACCGGTGAAGCGATGATATAATGACATTATTGAGGTATTATTGATGTCGTCTTTCAAGTGGAAATTCTAAGTTCCCATGGAGGGAATTAGATATTTATCCACCAATAGAGCATTTGATTCAAGAATGCAGTACGTAAGTGCTTAAAGACACGTCGTTTTCACTTCGTTGGGGCTTCAGTAATTCGATTCCTTTTGCTTGTGGTTTGACGTCGCAAAAACTCAGATGTGTTTTCGGACATGGTGAGACTGGAAATTGCTAGGACTGGGAAGGACGCAGCCATAACTTTAATTGCGGTGAGCCTCAACTCAGAATGTGAAAAAAAGTCTAGCTTCATTTTGATCCTAGTATTATGTATTGCAACTTTCCATGCCCTAAATGTGCCTGGATAGCTCCTCAGGGATGTACAGTCCTCGAGAAAAAAGAACCGTGCTAATCTCTAAATCCTATAATAGTGGACAGGAAAGGAGGGGCATAGTTACTGGAATGAGAACTAAAATCTTAGCCGGAAAATTTAATTTATTGACTAAGGCAAATAAAAATAACCACAATATGAAGAATGTTTGCGGAAACGAGTAAACTATCGAGGTCTCGTGACCCCTTTACCGCTGAATTTATTGTTCATTTGAAAGCCGGGTGCTTTATTATTTTGAGTGGGGCCGCATATAAGTGCCAGTCGTGATAAGTTCGCCGTTCGGTCCGTTTGACATTTTCGTTTGACATTTATTTTCAATACAAACAATGACAGGGCGCCGCAAACATTTAACACTATTCCCTAAATATAGAGAGTAACAAACACACACAAAAGAGAAACATAAACTAATATGTGACTCTATCACATAACATCTTTCCCGATAATAACACTGATTCTAACACATAATCACGCTTCCAATAACCATATGACGGGATCAGAAACAGCAACAGTACCTGTGTGTCTCAGCCCACGGATAAACACATAAAGAAAAACGAACATAAACAAAAAAGGAAGGGCAAGTAGAACAACACATAGATTATGTCACAATAAAATCTAAAATAGAAGGCATGCCCATATACATAACAGGACATCTTCCAAAAGAAGTCAGTGGTGTCGAACCCACGTCCTGCTAGACCATCACTCATGACTTCAAAACCTGAAAACCCTACTAAACACACTGTGGCTATAAATTTGGAAGACAATATTTCATCGTTCTTCCCCTATAACAATAGGCAGCTTCTTACAGATGACCGTGACAAAATTACCCAATGATCCACTCGAAACCTTGCCTGGGGACATACATCTCCAACTCTGATGGGAGGAATCCCTTCCTCGCTACCTTTTATATGTTGTTCAGTCACAAATTTCCCTTTCAACTATTGTGAACTTGGCTGATCTTCATTGTTTTCCAGCTCACCAATTACTCGGGAAATATCCTTCCGAGTCAAACACCACGCGACCATCAATCTTCAAAACATCCTCTTTATGTCAATATTTCATCAAATCTCTTTATATTCCAGTATTATATCTGTATTCAGCTTACTCTCATTCTATTAAATAGTTTACACAGGTTACGAATCTCTAAGGTCCAATACCGCTTCCAATGTTTCACAGATAATTGTCACTGAACAATACGCGCCCAACGCCCTCAATTAAGGAGACAACAAGCATACAAATATCACACTGAAAACCCAGCGGGTTAGTTCTCTAATTCTCGCAACCTATCATGAGTTCGATGATCGGCAGATAGACGTCTTCTTCACACACGTAACTGAAAAATCATGCAAGAATATACACTACGATATTTCAGCATGTGCCTCCTATGTCCTCACAGATTCCGATTTCTATTCCGATTTAATACAAAATTACCTATCACTTTACCCCAAAATGCACTACACAGAAAACAAAACAATCATGCAAATTAAACCACGGTCTCACTCATATCTAATTGAGCAATGGCTGCTAAGATAGCATTTAAACTTACATTTATGTTCAACTATATACAAGACAGTTGCAGACTCTACTTTCTCTAAACTTGAAGATCACTTATGATACCAGGAGATCCATTTTGTCGTCGAGCCCTATACTAGTGACGATTTCTATCTTCCTTCAGCATTGGTAAGATGTCTTCACTGCACAAGAGTAATACTCGTAACTTTGTCAGTGATTATTCCCCAACTGGAAAAATAATACTGATGACGGGACTGTTCTCGAACGTAGAACATTCTAGATTTCTATTTCACATGATACAGGTGAACTTATTTGTGCACTTACAGACTTCCCTGGAGAATAGTTCATAATACCGCGGCTAATGATGCTCAGCATTGATTACGTTAACATTTTACTTCAGCATCCCAAGTTCTCATCTATGGTCGTCAATTAAAATTGTCTACTTAGAAGATTAACAATGTAACTTTAATTACCACATATTTAATAGAAACTAATTCTGATCTATGATGCGGCACCTCGTACTTATATAAAACAGAAAGACCTCTACTCTTGGCGAAAGACACGCACTCAATGCACAAATAAAATTGACGTTGGGGCTAGACCGATAGCGTATTTATTTTGTTAAGAAGGAAGCCATACCTTTCAGTGTCGACTGAGTTAAATGTAACTTAAAAGCGCTTCAGTCTGTCGAATACACGGTTAAATATAAATAGAGTACTACAACATAGGCTACCTGTAAAAATCACATAATTAATAGTGTGTATTTTTATCCCTTGTTTATTATTTTTTTACAGGTATGTTGTAGTAAAATTGTTATACTTAACCTGTGTGTTCGATGTACTGAAGAGCTTTTACGTTTCAGATAGCGTGCTTATGTGGAGTCCCGGAAGTGGTTTTCAACCTGCGCGTCAGTCCGGCTCGCAAACTAAACCAAGCAAGTACATCTAAGCTGCTCACCTCCACCAACCAAAGTAATGATAATAATAATACGCAAAGACAAGGTCGCAAGGAAATTAGGTAATAATAGAATGTAATATGCCGTAGATCGCTCGACTTAATCCAGGCAAACAAACATCCTGAATTCAGACTCTGAAGGCTTTTCCAATAAAACAGCTAAGTACAATAGACTTGCTACCAAATGTAATAAAATTATCTACCAAAACTCCAGGTTTATTAAACAAAGCAGATTCAAATGATAAGGGAAATACGATCACTGGAGTAAAATACATAGAAAGGTGACATAAATTTACACAAATGAATATTAACAGGTTGAGATAATGTACAAATTATTCAGATGCATGAATTAGTGTGGGTGTTACAAATCAAAAGTCACATCATGACCCACTGAATCTCAGCTCCCAGAATACCATATACAGTAGAGCACAGAATAAATTAGAGTACTCCGTTTTGCGAGACAAGAGTTGATTGCGGTAAATTCCTTTCTCCTAGTTACGATACGAAATACAAAGTCCATCTATAAACCGTACTTCACAAAGTTTCGAAAAAATATATCGGTACGTACATCCACGCTATCCCGTTACTTAACTTCCAAAGTTTCCACCCACTTAGCAATCAAAAGTCAAAGAAAATATGTAAATGATCCCTCTTGTTCTAACGAAAAGATGACGTCACCGACTCCCGAAATGAGCTGGAAGGGCCCAGACGAAGGCGGTGGATAAAAACATAAATGGTGGTATCGTAAAAATGAAATGATCACTTTCCCATCTTGGAATCTGATTCACCCCAGCAATGAAATAAAAAATACTCAAAACCACAGGGTAAACTAGAATGGATCAAATAAAAACATAAAAGGGAGGAGAACTGAAATCTGGAGAGAAAACGAAAATATACCTCACGCGTGGGACATAGACAGTTCCCAATTGCAAAGCAGAATATACATTTTTCTCACATGATTTAAGACAATTTTCACGCAGCATGAACCGATCTCCA
Source organism: Anabrus simplex (assembly GCF_040414725.1). NCBI lineage: Eukaryota > Metazoa > Arthropoda > Insecta > Orthoptera > Tettigoniidae > Anabrus > Anabrus simplex. The sequence goes on from NC_090266.1 coordinate 502,759,217, forward strand.
GAACCATCGTGTCTTCACCAGAAGACATTAACTACTTCCTCATCACCGACAAAATACATAAACGACTTTCTTCAAAGGTTCCGACAAAAAGAATTCTAACGGCGTTAAATCCGGTGATCTGGCGGGCGAAGAAACAGGGCATCCTCGTCCTATCCATTTCCCTGGCAGTTCGTCCTTCAGATGGTTATGAACGGGCAAAGTCGAATATGGTGGAGCTCCTGTTGTAACCACATCGTCAAACGATCGTGCAAGGGCTCCAGCAGCAGTGGGAGGTCATGACGCAGAAAGTGCAGGTAGCGTAGGCCCGTCCAATGACCCTCAAAGAACTAAGGTCCAATCATTCGATCCCCCAAGATTCTACAGCGCACATTCACTCCCCATCGTACTTGATGGGCCGCCTTTCGCACCCATTGAGGATTGACCGGACTCCAATAGTGCATGTTGTGGCGATTGACGTTCCCATTATTGTGGAAGCGCGATTCGTCCGAGAACAAGGTATGCGATACTAATGGTGCGTCATTGTCTAGCCTGCCTAATAGCCACCGACACAACTCCATTCGAGCTTCGAAATCCCACCCATGGATGTCTTGGTGTAGCTCAAGATGGTATGGGTGAAATTTGTGTTTTATGCAGTACTTGCCAGACGGATGAATGATGTTCACCTGTCGTGCAGTCGCCATTGTCGCACCCAGTGTGGATTATTACGAGCTGCCTCCATAACGGCTTCTTCTGTTTCACCCGATTCAATTGGCCTATCGCGGACTGGTGTCTGGTTGGAAATCCCGCCTGTTGTCCTTAGGCGTCTTTTAACACGGTGGAATGCCGTAGCAGCCGGGTGTCGCCTGTCGCGATACCGTTCCTTGACCAGGCATGGTGCCTTGCACGCATTTTGTCTTGCGTCCCCATAAATGAGGAACATACAACGTATTCCTCGGTGGAAAACATGCCGAATGACAGCAGAGATTACAGTACATTCAGGCCCTAACCAGCAGAGTTTGCAGAGGTCACAAGATGAATAACAGTGTCATTCAACTGCTTGAATGTGGCAAACGTGGGCCCGTGTTTACGTATACACACTTCATACCGATGCAGAAATATTGAAATGATGCAGAATTCGAACCGCCGCTGGCACATTACGTCGGTTCCCAGGCGAACGTGTAACTTCCGCTACGCGACACTTCTGGAAACCTGCAGGTAGTACGACGAGAGTAGAGTATATACGCCATCCGGTTCGGTGTTTAAGACGTAAATTACTGCACTGTTACTTAGATTCATGCAATGATTCCCCTCTTCGCTACACCTGGTCAGAGACACGACATATTAACATAGTTACATGGTAAAAGGACGTTGATACATGATTTCAAGTTGTCATGTTTTGCGAACGGATTATATAACATTTCGATAGGGTTCAGAATCGTGCACAAAATGTGCTCACTGAACATTAATACCATACACTACGCCATCAGTGGAATAACACCCCTATAACCATGTGCACGTTAATTGGGCTGCAACAAACGATATTGGAAGGGACTGCTGAATCACACTGTAGAGAACTACCACAAAATTTGGTAAGACGTCTCTCAATTAATTATGTCCTCAACGGACAGACATTTATTCCACTGAATTTTATCGAATGAACCAGATCTTACGTAGTTCATGACAGTCACTTACCCTGATACAAGTGTTTGATAGCTCCGAGTATGGCAAGGTGAGGGCTCCTGCTGCTGTCTTGTTCAACCATTCCAAAATTTGTAGGATTTGCCTTTCTTCTCTCTGTCCAGCTCTCTCTGTCTACTTTCAAGGAATGGTCCGTTCCTCCCAACTTCGTCTGGCTCTCTTGGAAACCTAGACTGTCTATGCGGCGGGCTCCATTTTTGTGGCTTGGGGTATGCCACGCTAGCGTATGAAACTCCTCAATTCGGGTCCTGGTTTCGGTGCTGTTAGTGGTACACGTACCTCTTCTCAGGCAGCGTTGTGACACATTTCAACAATCCAAGCATACAGAAAATGTGAATATTATACATTTTAAAACCGTTGCATGAATAATAGCATTTTCCAAGTTCGTTTATAACAGTTAAATATTATCCTCTTGAATTTTTACATCCTAATTTTCAGATACGATTCAGTATAAATTACGTTTATTTTGTGCAGGATTGAACCGTGTCTCCACGTTGAAAATGTTTGTATTTTTAAGCCATATGTGTGCATATATTCCATACTTCTTAAGTGTGCTGATTGTGAGCCCCTTCGGATTGTCGCAGTTACGTTACATAAATGACCTGTCGACAGGTGGTTCTTATCCTGACAGTAAGAAGTTGTTGGCAACGGGAGAGTCTGTATCTTATTGGATTTATTTCTCCTATGTGACCTATCTACGAAGTGATGTTTCGTCTAATTACCTGTGCCGGTGTTTTGTGTATACTGGTATGCATACTTGAAATTATTTAAGGCTAGTGTTACAAGGGAAGTGGTCAACGTGGCCTGTATATTATATGCCAAAGTGCCATTCACCTTAAATTGAAAAGGGAAATTTAGAAACGGCTTAATAATATGGATACAGTCATTGCTATAAAACACTCCCTATTTTTATCGAAAGAACCATTATTCTAAATATGTTTACTAGTAAACCGAGCTAGAATTCAACGTACTGATATGCTAAAGTAACAAAAAACGAACATTTTACAAACGTCAGCCTTTCTTTTGTAAAGCGGGCAAGATCAATCAGATTAGTTATTTGATACAACTATGTTAACTATTCAAACTAATATTACTAAATAGTAGATCCATTATTTAGGTATTAATTCTGTTAATATCCAGTCCCTGATGTTTTGGGGTGGCATTATGTGTGGTTACCGTACGCCCCTCATAGTCATGCAAGGCAATTCCACGGCCGTACTACACAGAGACGACATGCTCCGACCATTAATGACACCGTATCGATAACGTTATGTAGCTGAATTTGTTTAAATGGACGATAATATGCACATACAGCGCGTGGGTTTCGTTAATCACTTCATTCGTGATGACGACATGGCTTGCCTAGAGTAGCCGCCGTGTTTGCCAGACATGAACTCAATCGAAAACTACTAGGATAAATTAATCCATTAAGCGCTAGCGTGGCGACAAAGTCACAGCACTAAAGGTGATATATTTTCTTCATCTGTGTTGATCATTTTAACTTCAGCTGAGTGCATTTGTTTAGCGCGTCTCATAGAAGGTTGTTGATACTTCCCCAAGTGGTAACAGTGACTACATTGTCATTTAAATGTTCAGTAGTTTTTGTCAATGATGTATGTGTTATTGAAGTGATGCAAATATGGAGGAAAAGGTATACTATCATTTTCGGTGTTTATTGTGTTCATTAAACTTACGTACGTCATATTGCCTTGCATAATAAATGACTAAGGAGAATAGTACTCTTAGTTAAAAAATAGAGATACTTTGACACATTTTCAGAATTAGCATGAAGTCCTTTTCACCGATGATACCCTGACGATCGTCTGCAACACTGTTCAGCACAGCAGCAAGGTGGCAGTTACGATACCATATGGTAACGCTAGTCGTTGGTGAATACATTTTTATTTACTCCATGTTTTACTTTATTTTCAGTTTGTGTGTTAAAGAAATAATTGATCTCTTTAAGAACGCAGATGAGTTTTAAATGGTAAATATAGAGCCTCTTGGAGTTCATAAGGGACCTGATGAGGATTCAGTAGATGAGGATGGTGGCGGCCAGTTGAATAACCTTACAGGTCGTCAAGTGCGAGCGCCTGCTCAGTCAATTATTGTGTCTATGGCTAGAATCGGTGGAGATACAGAGATTATGCATATGCTATGTGAAATCATACGATGTGCAACTGAATTATGCGTTGTTTACATTGAGCGGCTAGATAACATGGGGAGCTCGAGACCAGTTATGAGTTTGCTGAAGACCGTTTACGCCACTCATTTCAAACCAGAACAGTATTTGAATTATGACGAATTAACGATTGAGTACTTTGGATGCCATTATTGCAAACAGTGTATCAAAAATAAACCCAATCGATTCGGCTGTAATGTATTGTGTTTGACCACGAGAAATTGATATTTTGTAGACATCAAACTTAATCAGGGTAAAATAAAAATGTAGATGATGAGCCAAAAAGTTTGGAAATGCATTTGCTCCTGTGTTACAAATGATATATAACCCCCACCACCACCACCACATCCACAAGTTAAATATTTTCCATTACTGTTTTAGTTTGGCAAATTTTGTACTGAACTGACTCCTCTAGCACACTTGATGGAGTTGCACTATGATGGCACAGGCACAATTAGGTAAAACCGCATTCCAAAACACTGTCCTGCAAAAAATTCTGTGGCTTGAACAAAGCTTAGAGGGATAGTATGTTTTCATTTATAAATATAACAATTGAATGTGGTTAGCTAGTTGGATAGACAAAGCTACCTTAACAATAGCTTCATCTGTGCATGACGTAAAACCACAAACATCAGCCAACTGCTATTCTCGATCTGAAAAAGAAGTAATCCAATTCAACCGCCAAGAAGTAAATTTTGCCGACATTCTGCGGTACCAGATCATCCCGAAAGGCGCGGAACGTCCTTTTACTTCAAATTTTTCCGGCCGCATTCTTCACGATGTAAGGTTTGACCGGAAGGAACACTACGATGAACCTGTTTCAAGAAATAAAAGGTGACGTGCTAAAGAATACTCCACCAGAGTAAGACGCACTCATTGTAGAAAGTGTGGCATTGGATTGTGGTTGACATTATTTGCAGCTTATCATAGCAGAAGTAATGTCAATGTCTCATCAGGAGGACAATAAAAATGTATACATTCGAAAAAAATCAGAAAAATACAGACCATGTGGTCAACTGATGAGTTTGAGTGTGTTTATGCTTGTGTTATGTACCGGCAATCTTAAATAAACAACGAAACAATATTTCCTGAAAGAATATTCATTAGGTCCGCAATGGGATAAAGAAGGCTGTTCAGGGTGGTCGGAAACAACGTGAACCGGATATATGAGCGTTAGAGGGTTGGCCATGTAGATAAATAATTGGAAAAAATAATTAGATATCTCGCTCCGTTGTCAATTCTTTCAGCTGCTGAATTTAGCCAACCAGATCTCTTTGCGGGTGACTTCAGGGGATTTCTCCAGGGGAGGGGCCTGAACAAGGACCTCCCTGCTGATAGGCTTGCCCCATTGGCTAAAACTCACGATGTGTTAGAGTTTGATGCTCATTTCTCGGCATGTCTCTCAATCTCGACCAAGCCATGTAAAGATTTAAGAACACCGCCTCTCAAAGCCCATTTGAATTCGCCCGCGCAGCGATCTGATTGGCTAACTTCAGCAGCTGAAAGAATTGACAACGGAGCGAGATATCTAATTATATTTTCCAATTATTTATCTACATGAGCACCCGTCTAACGTTCACACATACGATTCACGTAGTTTCGAACATCCTGTATATGGACGTCATGACCCAGCAACTACTCTGCGAGATCTACACCGAATGACGATTGAGGAATGAGACAAATTTCTTGAACTAGTGGACAGTTTGCCAAGATAATTTTAGATATGAATCAGCGCACGAGAACGCATGGAAAGCAAAAGCAAATTCATCTCCGTACAGGCCATGAAGGCCCTTGGAGGGGTTGAAGCTAAAGGCTTCCACTATCCGTAACCTCGGCACTTGATGAGCTAAATTGGTTAACTCTACTCCCGGCCGCCTTTGCCCACAGGAATTTAACCTGGTACTCATTTTTGGTGTAGGCTGAGTGAACCTCAGGGCCATGTGCACCTTCGGAAGTGGAAATTTCGTTTCTTAAATCTTACGACTTCCTGACGGGGATTCGAATCCACATCCTTTCGGGCGAACCGAGTACGTCTTTACCGCCTCGGCCAGGCAGCCCATCACGGAAATGCATAACCCGGTGTTAAATTTACTGGTGTGTTTGCTGCATTCAGTAAGTCAATCTGAGGGAGAAAATCTGTATTGTTGTAGAGGCTCTCATTTGTTGTGTTGAGTTCATTGGTCTTAGGGGATGCAAAACTATTTTGATGTGTGTAGTACACCATTTGCTAGCCCTGCAGCATGTCATAATTTTACTTACAGGAAGTTTGTTCTGTTATTTTAGTAAGCATTCCAAAATAGAGCTGTCCAATTTCCCTGTAATCGTTGATTGAATGTATTTCTAGTGGCCGATGACTTGATGTAGCACCTCATCAAGTCGCTCCTGCAGTCTGAATCCTTGGTTGAATGGTCAGCGTACTGGCCCTCGGTCCAGAGGGCCCCGGGATCGACTTCCGTTCTGATTGGAGGTTGTAATCGCGTTTGTTGACTTTCTGTAGCTCGGGGGCTGGATGTTTGTAATCGTCTTAATACACATCTCCACCATCACACAAGACATCACACTACTACCACAGAAACACGCAATAGTGATTATGTCCCTTCACATAGTGTTAGCGTCAAGGAAGGGCATCCGGCCGTAAAATTAGGCTTATTCCACTTTAGAGCCGACCCAATTTAACTTAGAAAATACTATTTTACACATAAAGATTTAAATTCTTCTGAATTACTTGAAAAACGATTAACAAATACTACTGTACTTGCGCTACATATAAATCACTTACCATTTGTATGCAAACATTGTAAAGATGGAATTGTATTCGTAGTTATAACAGCACAGTTGTATAGGCTGCTTGAAGTTAACTGAGGGTGACGAAGGGAATTATTTACAGAATGAGCTTGCTCCTGTCAAGTATATCGGGTAAATTTAGCTGTCGTCGTTGTCTGACACCACAGTAATAAACTGAACAATGTGAAAAATACACCTTCTAGCCGATGTTCTATCTCAATGCGTATATTGGAACCAAGTACGAGTCGTCTGATAACTGGATTGTTCCCGTTGTATCAACATCAACGGTTACATGCTGTCCTGATTACAGTGGGTAGAATGATGCGTTGCTTAAAAGAAATGCCGTATTTTGAACTTACTGTGAAGTCGTCGAAAACGGCAGTGATGAGGAAATCTTAGGCATTGCCTGTGGGTGAGTGGGGGACGGGGGGAGGGAGAGAGAGAGAGAGAGAGAGGATGGCGATGCAAATTTCATTAGATCGACTGTGCTGCTTCGAATATATTGCCGAGGGTACTTACATATTATGGCTCAAGATACGTGGCAATTTATAATTAGAAATGTGTACACGAGTACTCCGTACCCCTAGGATGAGGCACAGAAAAATTGTGCTCCAGAGATATCCTTTCTGTATCCTTCGCAAGTGTAGTGTAGCATGTTTAAATATATAATTAAATATAATTGAAATAATGATATTTCTGTATCGGTCGTGTCCGCTGTGCTGGGATGAGTAGCTCAGACGGTTGTTGAGGCGCTGGCCTTCTGCCTCCAACTTGGGACTTTCGAACCTGGCTCAGTCCGGTGGTATCTGAAAGTGCTCAAAAACCTCATCCTCGTGTTGGTAGATTTACTGGCATGTAAAGATCTCCTGCGGAACAAAATTCCGGCACCTTGGCGTCTCCGAAACACGTAAATGTAGTTATTGGGACGTGAACCATGTGACCTTGCCGCGGTGGGGAGGCTTGCGTGTCCCAATGATGCAGATAGCCGAGCCGCAGGTGCAACCATATCGGATGGGTATCTGTTGAGAGACCAGACTAACGAATGGTTCATCGAAAGGGGGGTAGCAGCCTTTCGGTAGTTGCAAGGGCGGCAGTCTAGATGATTGACTGATACGGCCTTGTAATAATACTCAACATGGCTTAGCTGTGTTGATACTGCTACACGGCTGAAAGCAACGAGAAACTACAGCCGTAACCACCTCCCGAGGACATGCAGCTCTCTCTGTATGAATGATGGACTGATGATGGCTCCCTCCCGGGTAAAATATTCCGGAGGTAAACTAGTCCCCCATTCGGATCTCCGGGTGGGGACTACACGAGAGGGGGCGATCATCAGGAAGATGGATACTGACATTCTGCGAGTCGGAGCGTGGAATGTTAGAAGTTTGAATCGTTGTGGTAGGTTAGAGAATCTGAAAAGGGAGATGGATAGGCTAAAGTTAGATGTAGTTGGTATAAGTGAAGTGCGTTGGCAGGAAGAAAAGGATTTTTGGTCTGGCGACTACCGAATTATCAACACGAAATCAAACAGGGGTAATGCAGGAGTTGGTTTAATAATGAATAAGAAAATAGGGCAGCGGATAAGCTACTACGACCAGCATAGTGAAAGAATTATTGTCGCCAAGATAGACACCAAACCAATGCCCACCACAATAGTGCAGGTCTTTATGCCTACTAGTTCAGCGGATGATGAAGAAATTGAAAGAATATATGAGGAGATAGAAGATTTAATACAATATGTCAAAGGTGACGAGAATCTAATTGTGATGGGAGACTGGAACGCAGTGGTAGGCCAAGGAAGAGAAGGTAGCACAGTAGGAGAATTTGGATTGGGACAAAGGAACGAAAGAGGAAGTCGGCTGGTTGAATTCTGCACTGACCATAATTTAGTCCTCGCCAATACTTGGTTCAAACACCACAAACGACGGCTGTATACGTGGATGAGACCTGGAGACACTGGAAGGTATCAAATAGACTTCATTATGATTAGGCAGAGATTCAGAAACCAGGTGTTGGATTGCAAAACTTTCCCAGGAGCAGACGTGGACTCTGACCACAACTTGTTGGTCATGAAATGCCGTCTGAAGTTGAAGAAATTGAAGAAAGGAAAGAATGCAAAAAGATGGGATGTAGACAAATTGAAAGAAAAGAGTGTGATGGATTGTTTCAAGGAACATGTTGCACAAGGACTAAGTGAAAAGGCCGAAGGAAACACAGTAGAGGAAGAGTGGAGAGTCATGAAAAATGAAGTCAGTAGGGCTGCTGAAGAAATGTTAGGAAGGAAGAAAAGATCAACTAAGAATCAGTGGATAACTCAGGAGATACTAGACCTGATTGATGAACGACGAAAATACAAGAATGCTAGAAATGAAGAGGGCAGAAAAGAATACAGACGATTAAAGAATGAAGTGGATAGAAAGTGCAAGGTAGCTAAGGAAGAATGGCTGAAGGAGAAGTGCAAGGATGTCGAAGGCTGTATGGTCCTGGGAAAGGTAGATGCTGCATACAGGAAAATCAAGGAAACCTTTGGAGAAAGGAAATCTAGGTGCATGAATATTAAGAGCTCAGATGGAAAGCCACTTCTAGGGAAAGAAGACAAAGCAGAAAGGTGGCAGGAGCATATCCAACAGTTGTATCAAGGTAACGATGTAGATAATTTCGTTCTGGAACATGAAGAGGCTGTTGATGCTGATGAAATGGGAGACCCAATTTTGAGGTCAGAGTTTGACAGAGCTGTGAGTGACCTAAATAGGAACAAGGCACCTGGAATTGATGATATTCCCTCTGAATTACTGGCTGCCTTAGGAGAAACCAGCATGGTAAGGTTATTTCATTTAGTGTGCACGATGTATGAGACAGGAGAAGTCCCATCCGATTTTCGGCAGAATGTTGTTATACCTATTCCCAAGAAAGCCGGTGCTGACAGGTGTGAAAACTACCGCACTATTAGTTTAGTATCTCATGTCTGCAAAATTTTAACACGTATTATTTACAGAAGAATGGAAAAACAAGTTGAAGCTGAGTTGGGGGAAGATCAATTTGGCTTCCGAAGAAAGGTAGGAACACGTGAAGCAATCCTGACTTTACGTCTGATCTTAGAGGATCGAATCAAGAAGGACAAGCCCACATACATGGCATTCGTAGATCTAGAAAAGGCATTCGATAATGTTGATTGGACCAGGCTATTTATGATTCTGAAGATGATAGGGATCAGATACCGTGAACGAAGAATTATCTACAACCTGTATAAAAATCAGTCTGCAGTGATAAGAATCGAGGGCTTTGAAAAAGAAGCAGCAATCCAGAAAGGAGTGGGCAAGGCTGCAGTTTGCCTTCTCTCCTTTTCAATGTTTACATAGAACAGGCAGTAAAGGAAATCAAAGAGAAATTTGGGAAGGGAATCACAGTCCAAGGAGAGGAAATCAAAACCTTGAGATTTGCCGATGATATTGTTATTTTATCTGATACTGCAGAAGATCTCGAGAAGTTGCTGAATGGTATGGATGAAGTCTTAGGTAAGGAGTACAAGATGAAAATAAATAAGTCCAAAACAAAAGTAATGGAGTGCAGTCGAACGAAGGCGGGTGATGTAGGAAATATTAGATTAGGAAACGAAGTCTTAAAGGAAGTAGATGAATACTGTTACTTGGGTAGTAAAATAACCAACGATGGCAGAAGTAAGGAGGACATAAAATGCAGACTAGCACAAGCAAGGAAGAGCTTTCTTAAGAAAAGAAATTTGCTCATTTCGAACATTGATATCGGAATTAGAAAGATGTTTTTGAAGACTTTTGTGTGGAGCGTGGCATTGTATGGAAGTGAAACATGGACGATAACTAGCTCAGAAAGAAAGAGAATAGAAGCTTTTGAAATGTGGTGTTACAGAAGAATGCTGAAGGTGAGATGGATAGATCGAATCACGAATGAAGAGATATTGAATCGAATTGGTGAGAGGAGATCGATTTGGCTAAATTTGACGAGAAGAAGAGATAGAATGATAGGACACATCTTAAGACACCCAGGACTTGTTCAGTTGGTTTTTGAAGGAAGTGTAGGTGGCAAGAACGGTAGGGGTAGACCAAGGTATGAATATGACAAACAGATTAGAGCAGATGTAGGATGCAATAGTTACGTAGAAATGAAAAGGTTAGCACAGGATAGGGTGGCATGGAGAGCTGCATCAAACCAGTCTATGGACTGATGACTCAAACAACAACAACGGGACGTAAAATATATAACACTACTAGTGTCCACAGTAAGAATAAAATTCAGTTTTTAACATCCCTTCATATCTTTCTGTATGTATGCATGTATATGTATAGAGGTATATGTGTATGTATGCATGCATGTATGCACGTATGTATGTGCGGGCATCACAGATTCGAAAGAAAATTAAATATGAAGGCCTACAATATCGACAACCTATAAAATGGATCAACAATAACTTTTCGTTGTCTACTGTTTGTTGTGAAGTGCTATGTCTCTTCTGATGCCACTCATCTCCGATAAATGGGATTATTGCTGCTTACCGAGCAGAACAGCCTAGCTGAATAATGGCTGGAAGTAGCTGGTGAGATAGATATTTTTTCCCTTTAAGAATATCATTCCTCTTATTCATTCATGTTCTGGTAACTGCTGATACGTGACACACTGGTTTGTCGTAGTATTTCACTTATTCGATTCCTGACCTGAGGCAATGATGGAAATGAAGAGAGTGCACACTTAACAGTAAATGGCAGAGCAGTGCTCCCCGCTGCCTGTGGCCGGGTCGCTCTAGCTCCGGAATTTGGCACTGTAAGAATATTAGCTAATATTTTTCGTGAAAAGTGAGAAACTGAGACATATTACATTTCGTATAACATTGCTTTTAATACGACATTCGAATCAGTTAATATTGTATTCTGGCAAGAATACTGACGTCAATATTTTCACCTATATCGAGATTTTAATGTATGTCTGTGTCTGTTACAGCCTCACTGGAAAATGGTTGGATGGATTTGATTTTATGAAACTTGGTATTTCAGTACAGAATAAGGTCAACTAGGATCTTAACCATAAGTTTCCCAAAAATATCATCAATGGGAGTTGCTTCAAAAAGGGCCTAACGTATAAAATTCTATATATCTCTCTTACGGTTGGTTTTACACAAAAAATAGCTCATGGCAAACTTTTGCTCTACATCTTAATCGCCTCCCTTCCGAACCATGTGACCGTGTCGCGGTTGAGGCTTGCGGGTCCCAGTGAAGCAGATAGCCGAGCCGAAGGTGCAATCATATCGGATGGAAATCGGTCGAGAGACCAGACTAAAGATTAATTCATCGAAAGGGTGTAGCAGCTTTTCGGAAGTTGCAAGGGCGGCTCTCTTGTTGATTGCCTGATATGGCCTTGTAGCAATACTCAACATGGCTTAGCTCTGTTGATACTGCTACACAGCTGAAGGCAACGGGAATCTACAACCGTAACTAACGCCCGAGGACATGCAGCTCTCTCTGTATAAATGGTGTTCTGATGATGGCTTCCTCCCGGGTAAAATTTTACGGAGATAAAGTAGTCCCCATTCGGATCTCCTGGTGGGGACTACATGAGAGGGGTCAATCATCAGGAAGATGGATACTGACATTATGCGAATCGGAGCGTGGAATGTTTGAATCGTTTTGGTAGATTAGAGAATCTGAAAAGTGGGGTGGAGAAACTAAAGTTAGATGTCGCTGGTACAAGTGAAGTACGCCGCCAGGAAGAGCAGGATCTCTGGTCAGGGGACTGCAGAATTATCAACACAAAATCAACCCGGGGAAATACAGGAGCTGGTCTAATAATGAATAAGAAAGTAGGGCAGTGGGTAAGCTACTACGGCCAGGATTATTCTTGTCAATACAGAGGCAAGATGGCGGCTAGAGTAGACACGCGCAAGCTTAGTGCTGCTGCAGTTTGTGTTGTTTGTGTGGTAATAATCAGAGTTATTGCGCTTTACGGTTCTCTGCACGGGTCTATTCGAGTTAAGGAATCGGTGTGTGCAAGTGAAAAAGTGAGTTCTCCTTTTACATGGCTACTAGCAGAGAGAAACTACTACATTCCGGCGTTCTCTCTGACTGGATGCGCCATTTTCCAGACTTATAGGCACCTTCCTACTAGCTCTGAGCCTGGTCGCTCAGCGATTAGGGGCTTTGTTTTGCCTCCTACTACTGGCTGGAGATGTCCACTTAAACCCCGGTTCCACCACTTGTGAAATGAAAAAAGACATAAATATCTATTGTCAGAATGTGCAAATCCTAAACAATAAGCTCTCTGATTGTGAACTATCCCTGCCAGACTTAAGAGAAGTTGACGTGATCGGACTTACTAAAACATGGCTCTCGTGGGGTAGTGACAGTGAACTACCACTCAATGCTAATTATAGCATATTTCGTCACGACCGCGCTACACTAGGTGGTGGAGTGATGCTAGCAGTGAACAGTGCGTTACCGTGTAAACGAAGGACAGATCTCGAACGGAACTGTGAGTTAGTGTGGGTGGACCTACTCTTTCCTCGACGGCCTGTACTTGTGGGATATTACTACAGACCACCAAACAGCTCATTTTGTGACCTTGAACAGTGCCTGGACTCAGTCATTGCAGCTTTCCCTCATGGTGAAGTAATTTTAATGGGCGACTTTAACCTGTCTATAAGGTGGTCTTCTCCAACTTCCGAACTGTCAGCTAACAACTGTGACACAAACTTTATAGATAGTTTTATTAATGGCCTCGGACTGACACAGTTTAATATGTACCCAGCCCGTGGACCCAACATCCTGGACCTCATAATCTGTTCATTACAACTTAAAACAATAACCCCAGGCAGAAACCTTTTCCTGTGCGACCACCAGTCTCTCGATGCTACATTCCTCCTTCCCCACCCCTCCTCAAAGCCTCAAAACAGGACACCCTACCGCCCTACCTACATCTGGCGCCGTGCCGACTGGCCTGCAATGTGTCGTGCCCTGAAATGCCTTCCCTGGAGTCTGCTCGAAATAGCTGATATCGAATCGGCTCTTGACCTGCTGTACGACTGGCTACAAGCTGCAATTAAAGACTTCGTACCTGAACAACGGGCTACTACCAGCAAATATCAACACTGGATATCACAAGAGACCAGACTGATACTATTTAATAAGAAGAGAGCTTGGCGCCTGTGGAAAGACTTCCCTAACCCACACACTCACAATACCTTCGTTAAAATCCGCAGCCACGCGGGGTTTATGGTCAAAAGAGACTACAAAACACACGTAGACACTGTCACTGAATCCGTCCGCAGCAGTCCGAAGCGCTACTGGAGTCTCATCAACACACGGAGAAGGACAGAGCGGATACCTGCCAGCGTGAACCACAACGATGCAACAGCAGACGGCGCCGATAGCAATGAACTGTTCAATAGGTATTTCTTCTCCAACTTCGCCCCTCCCTTACAAAACGAACCGCTCCCTCCCGTCGGTATAGCTTCAAACAGAACCCTATCAAGCATAACTACCACACCAAGTGAAGTTCATAACCTTCTTCAAACTCTTCGTACCAACAAAGCTACCGGTGCCGACACTATAGGTCCTCTTCTCCTAAAAAAAATACTGCCAGCACTCTTTGCGTCCCTCTCTCTAAATTATTTAACTGATGTTTTGCCGCGGGCTATTTTCCTATTACCTGGAAACAGGCAAATATTGTTCCACTTCTCAAATCAGGCAACAAATTTGATGTTTCATCTTACCAACCAATATCTATTCTCCCTACACTATCATTTATCTTTGAAAAAATTATACACCAGCGTCTCCTCGCATTCAATTTGCCGTATATCTCAACCAAGCAGCATTGTTTTCTACAATGTGGCTTTTGTCTAACAAACCTGGCCACTCTGCATAGCTTTGCATCACATGCCATTGCAGCTAAATCACAGCTGGAAATCTGCTACGTAGACATTTCGAAAGCTTTCGATTCTGTAGACCATACTGTGTTGCTCCATAAACTCTCCGAACGATTTAATATACATACCCTTCTTGCTGGTTTCCTACATAACCGTTGGCAGATAGTGGTAATATCAGGAACTTCATCCTCATGGTTACCAGTCACCTCCGGTGTCCCACAAGGCAGTACTCTTGGCCCCTTGCTGTTTTCTTTGTTTATGGACGATCTGCCGTCCGAACTCAACTATACAGTGAATACCCTACTCTTTGCTGACGACTGCAAGATAGTTAGTGAGATCAGGAATCCAGAAGATGCAGCTCTGCTACAGTCCTCACTTAATGCCCTCTCGAACTGGTGCCGTACTTGTAAACTTATTCCCAATCTACAAAAATGCAGCCACATGACCATAGTACCACGTAAATCTCATCTACCGACATCATATTACCTATTCGACAAGCCCATCACCGTAGTTACGCAACAGCGTGACCTAGGTGTAATATTCGATACAAAATTACAAATTTAAGACCCACACAGAAACATATACAACCAATGCTATGAAATTACTAGGCATTCTCTATCGCTTCACAGAAATTTGTGACCCCATTGCTCTTCGTCACTTCTTCCTCACGATCATTCAACCTCTCTTAAACTACTGCTCTCCGATTTGGACAACAGCCGCCCCCTCCAATACTAAGCAGCTAGACAGAGCAGTGTCCTTCTTTGCTGAAATTTTTAGGAACAGAAACCCCAAGCTCATAAATCTGTCTACGCAGCAGATATTAAGGGCAATAAATTTGTCACCACTGCACATCAGGCTACAGGTAGCTGACCTGAGTTTCCTCCACGGTATCTTAAATGGGTATTACCGCTCGGAACATCTTGTCTCACTCTTCTCTCTCCGTGTTCCTTCCCGCTCCACCAGAACCAAAAACCTTCTCCACATTCCCCACACTCAGCACTCAATACTTCAACGATCTTTCATAATCCGCCTCCCAACACTCTTTAAGAATATTAATAGGAGACATGAGCTTGATATAGCATCAAATAAAAGCATATTCGAGAGGGGTGTAAATAGTCTCTTAAAGATAAGTTGATGTGAAGGGATTATACCGTCATCTTGACCCACGACGACTTGGCTATGAACATGGACATCCTCATGGTTTTCGATTTGGATAGTTGTTATTAGTAGGCTGTGTACCTGATCTTGTTATTTTTTGTTATGTTCGTTATATTTTATTATGAAAGTTTACGTTTGTTAAATAGTCTGTTGACAGTGCAAGTGAAATTTGCTCAGTGTAGCTGTATCTTGTGCTTCGTGAATAAATAAATAAATAAATAATAAATAAAAAATAAATAAATAAATAAATAAATAAATAAATAAATAAATAAATAAATAAATAAATAAATAAATAAACTACAAACCAATGTCCACCACAATAGTGCAGGTCTATATGCCTGCTATTTAAGCAGATGATGAAAACATGGAATGAATATACGAAGATATAGAAGATTTAATACAATATGTAAAAGGTGAGGGGCATCTATTTGTGATGGGAGACTGGAATGCAGTGGTACGGTAAGGGAGGAACCACAATAGGAGAAATCGGATTAGGACAAAGGAATAAAATAGGAAGTTGTCTGGATGAATTCTGTATCGTTCTTGATTTTGTCCTTGTTAATACTTGGTTCAAACACAACAAACGACGGCTGTATACGTGGACGAGACCTGGAGACACTGGAAGGTATCAAATAGACTTCATTATTCTTAAGGGGCCCATAGACGTACAATATTATTGCACAAAATGGATTGTACAATATATTGTTAGCTGCCTATAGACGTACAATATTATTGCACAAAATCAAGTTTGTGCAATAAATAGAATCGTGTGGAGATAATATTGATAGTTGCGCAATATATTGTGCAAAGCGGTCATAGACGTACAAAATGCGTTGCAGTATATAGTCAGTGATTATTTTGAGTGACACTGATCTTTTCTGCGTTTTGATCGCCGTGGGCGTAAGTGCCAAAAAGAAGCAGAAACGGAAAAGAAACATACATAAGGGCCAAACAGTGTTTTCTAGACAGAGAAAAGTACACTCATGGAAATTTATTCAATGAACTGAGAAAATGGGAACTAAATGATTTTCGAAACTTTCTGCGCATGAATGGCGAATTGTATGATGAACTCCTCGCTTTGCTCTTAACGTTCCACAGAGCCGGAAGGCCATGGTACACTTCGAGCTGGGCTGAGTGGCACAGATGGTTGAGGTGCTGGCCTTCTGACCACTAGTTGGCAGGTTCGATCCTGGCTCAGACCGGTGGTATTTGAAGGTGCTCAAATATGTCAGCCTCGTGGCGGTAGATTTACTGGCACTCAAAAGAACTCCTGCGGGACTAAATTCCGGCACCTCAGCGTCTCCGAAGATCAAAAAAGTAGTTAGTGGGACGTAAAGCAAAATAGCATTATTAGGTAGGCCTACACTTCGATAAACTCCAAAATAAACTTTTTCTCCTCCTTTCTGCCTGCCATCACGATACCATCTCCAACACTTGTTGATACCAACTGGCAGGAGGACGGGATATTGTACAATATTGCCAACACACAGCACAGTATTTTGCGATTTGCGCAATATATTTCAAACTTTCTTGATTTCGTACAATATATAGCACAACCCTTCAATATTAAATACGCACTATCAATTTTATTGCACAAACCCCGATATTGCGCAATAATATTGAACGTCAATGGGCCCCTTTAAGCAGGCATTCAGAAACCAGGTGTTGGTTTTCAAAACTTTCCCAGGAGCAGACGTGGATTCTGGCCACAACTTGTTGGTCATAAAATGACATATGAAGTAGAAGAAATTGAAGAAAGAAATACAAGGAGATAGGATATAGACAAGTTGAAAGAAAGAGTATTAGGGACTTCCAAGGAACGTGTTGCACAAGGATTGAATGAAAAGGCTGAAGGAAAGACAATAGAGGGCGAATGGACACTCGTGGAGAGTCTCTAGCGCTGCTGAAGAAATGTTGGTAAGAAAGGAAAGATAAACAAAATATTAATGGAGAACTCAGGAGATACTACACCTGATTGGTGAACGATGCAAGACTGCAAAAAATGAAGAGGGCAGAAAGGAATACAAGCGATTAAAGAATGAAGCAGATAGGAAGTGCAGGGCAGCTTAGAAAGAATGGCTGGAGGAGAAGTGCAAGGATGTTGAAGGTTGTATGGTCCTAGGAAAGTTGGATGCAACATACGAAAATCAAGGAAGGCCAAGTAGGTGTATGGATATTCAGATGGAAAACCACTTCTAGGGAAATAAGATAAGGCAGAAAGATGACAGGAACATATCTAACAGCCGTATCAAGGTAAAGAAGTAGATGATATGGTTCTGAAACAAGAAAAGGCTGTTGATGCTGATGAAATTAGAGACCCAATTTTGAGGTCAGAATTTGTCAGAGCTTTCAGAGACCTAAATAGGAACAAGGCACATGGAATTGATGACATTTCCTCTGAATGACTGACTGCTTTAGGAGAAACCACCTTGGATAGGTTATTCCATTTAGTGTGTACGATCTATGAGACAGGGAAAGTGCCATACGACTTTCGGCATAATGTTGTTATACCTAGTCCCAAGATAGCCGGCGGTGACAAGTGTTAAAACTACCGCACCAATGATTTAATATCTCATGCCTGCAAAAATTTAACACGTATTATTTACAGAATAATGGAAAGAGTTGGGACACGAGCAATGTGGCTTCAGAAGAAATGTAGGAAAACGTGCAGCAACCCTGACTTTGCGTCTGATCTTAGCGACTCGAATTACGAAATACAAGCCCATATACATGGTGTTCGTACATCTTGAAAAGGCATTTGATAATGTTGTTTGGACCAAGCTATTTGATATTCTGAAGGTGATCGGGATCATATAACGAAAACGAAGAATTATCTACAATCTGTATAAAAATCAGTCTGCAGTGATAAGAATCCAGGGTTTTTAAAAGGAAGCAGCATTCCAGAAAGTAGTGAGTAAAGACTGAAGTTTGTCACCCCTCCTTTTCAATGTTCATATAGAACAGGCAGTAAAGGAAATCAAAGAGGGGACTGGAATCAAAATCCAAGCAAAGGAAATAAAAACCCTGAAATTTGCAGATGATATTGCTATTTTATCTGAGACTGCAGAAGATCTGAAGAAATTGATAATTTGTATGGGCAGAGTCATGGGTAAGGAGTACAAGGTGAAACAAAATGTCCAAAACAAGTGTAATGATGTGCAGTCGAACGAATTCAGGTGATGCAGGAAATATTAGATAAGAAAATGTCATAAAGGAAGTAGATGAATATTGTTACTTGGCTAGTAAAATAAATAACTATGGCAGAAATAAGGAGGACGTAAAATGCAGGCTAGCACAAGAAAAGAAGGTCTTTCATAAGAAAATATGTTTGCTCACTTCGAACATTGATATAGGAATTAGAAAGATGTTTTTGAAGACTTTCGTCTGGGGCTTGGCATTGTACGGAAGTGAAACATGGACGATAACTAGCTCAGAAAGAAAGAGAATGGAAGATTTTGAAATGTGATGTTACAGGAGAATGCTGTAGGTGAGTTGGATAGGGCGAATCACGAATGAAGAGATACTGAATCGAATTGGTGAGAATGACATGACATATCTTAAGACACCCAGGACTTGTTCGGTTGGTTTTTGAGGGAAGTGTAGGCGGTAAGAACGGTAGGGGTAGACTACGGTATGAATATGACAAGCAGATTAAAGCAGATGTTGGATGCAGCAGTTACATAGAAATGAAAAGTTTAGCATAGGATAGAGTGGTATGGAGATCTGCATCAAATCAATTTATGTGCGGATGTCTCTAACATCAACAACCTTCTTTCGAAACAGTGAAAAATAAGGGGAATATCTGTGGTAGCCTTGTGATGGTTTAAGTCCAGGAATCTGTAACTAACTCTGTGGACTGTAAATGGAGATCGTTTCGGCAACGTTTTAAACGCTTTGTACAGCTGTCAGTATAATATGAATATTAACCCGGTACTTGGCTTTCCTTTATACCGCACGTAAGAGATCAAATCAATGTCATCAATAATGCAAACTGTAAAGGGACACAGAGAACAGGAAACGTCATGACAAGCCACTGACATGGAGAGGCATGCTCACTTATGTGCCCCAGAACGTGGGGGTGGATGAAATGGTCATCACGCACATGGTAAGTGATCGTGTCGTCAACCATGGGTACTACAGCTATTTAGTTGAAAAACTAGAAAAAACTGCAGTAAGCTAGCTACCGTGGTTAGCTAATGTTTATAGGAACCAGTATGAAATGAACAGCTCAAGTTAATAATAGAATTATGATATAATTGTACTAAAATGTGTTATAATATTATATTAATATTGATTTCCCTTGCGTCACAAGTGTGTTCACTGTTTTCGAGAAATTCTTCCGATACTACAGCAAGCAATTACGCATTATGACTACCAATGCCCCTCAATTCGCTTCACTTATTGAGCGGTGAAGGGACAGTGAGATATCTATAGAGTATATAGTAAATTATTTGTCTGTAGCAGGAAATATTCATTGCCAGATTATTCCACATAATTCGATAACGAGCTTCATTAACTGAAATCTGTCCCAACTCTATCAATGTTTAAATTGCGAAAAATATAAAATCAAGCAGAGTTCATTCCACACGCTCGAATTATATGTGAACCGAATAAGGGAGTTGGGAAAGAAGAACATACAAACCAAACGAAGCGAGAGAGAAATTGAGTTGATAAATCGAAAGTAAATTATATGAGCACTGCATGTACAGTATTGGATATGCAAGGTGGTGTAAATAGTCATAATTAGCTAGACCATGTAAAACTGAAGCAGAACAGATTTTGCCATCAACTGAAAACAACGCCGTTAAGATAGCTATCTCCAAAGTCACGTTGATCTACTCAGTACAACGCAGTTAAATATCATTTCAGTCGCGCTGAATTGCTGAGGACAATGTAGTTAAAGTACCTGCCTACCGAGCGATTCTGCCGTGTGGTTAGAGGCCAGCAGCGGTGAGCTTGCATTTGGGAGATAGTAAGTTGGATCCTCACCGTCGGCAGCCCTGAAAATGGTTTCCCATGGTTTCCCATTTTTACACCAGGCAAATGCCCGGCATGTACCTTAATTAAGGCCGTGGTCGCTTCTTTAGCATTCCTAGCACTTTCCTATCACATCGTCGCCATAAAACCTATCTGTGTCGGTGCGACTTAAAGCAACCTGTAAAGGAAAAAAACGTACCTGCCTCTAAGTCGTGCTGAATTGCTGAAAAAATTGTAGTCAATAGACCCGTTCTTTTAGATACGTTGAAAATGAAATGTCGTATGGCTTTTAGTGCCGGGATATCCCAGGACGGGTTCGGCTCGCCAGGTGTAGGTCTTCCTATTTGACTCCCGTAGGCGACCTGCGCGTCATGATGAGGATGAGATGATAATGAAGACAACACATACACCCAGCCCCCGTGCCATTTGAATTGACCAATTAAGGTTAAAACCCCCGACCCGGCCGGGAATCGAACCCGGGACCCTCTGAACCGAAGGCCAGTACGCTGAACGTTCAGCCAACGTGTCGGACTTAGATACGTTAAGTAGCTGAAGACAACAGAGTTAAGAAACCTCTGTTTAGTCATATTAGGTTGCTGAAGACAATGTTGTTAATTTCCCTGCTGCGATGAGTAATGCTGAATTACTGTAGACAATATAATAAAAAGACATATCTTCTTACGGTTAGTCATATTCAGTTGCTGAAGGTAATGTAGTTAAAATGTATGGTTTCATACAATCAAACACGCTGAGTTGCTGAAGACAATGTATATAAAAGGCCTGTCCTCTCAGTCATTTTGAATTGCTAAGATTGTATTTAAAGGATACAACCTCTTAATTTGTCGTGCTGAACTGCTGAAGACAACATAGTTAAAACTGATATAGTCAGTAATGCTCAACTGCATACGAAGTTGACGAACTACATGACGTAATAGATAATGTTTTCGCCTTCTCTGTCCAGTAATTTCAGCTTTCACAAACGTCACCATAAATTCCATCAGCAATCCATTCATGTATCTGGCCAATTCTACTTGCAGCACGATGTCGTACTTCGTGAAAATACATGTTCTTCAGAAATAACAAGTAAAGTTTAGACGTGTTATTTTCCAATGCTGTTTTCACTGCAAGAAATTTGCTATTGGAGGTTTCTTCCATATTGACTTCTTCACTAACATGGAACAAAATTTCAATGGCTCCCACTGGTCTAAAACCATGTTTATTGACTCAGTGGGTGATAACCATATTGTGCTGGCATATTTCAAGATCGTGTGGCTTTTAAGCTCACGTACATTCATTTCCGCATACAGTTTCATTTCTTCTTTTGGAGCTTGCCGGGCTGAGTGGCTCAGACGGTTAAGGCGCTGGCCTTCTAACCCCAACTTGGCAGGTTCGATCCTCGCTCAGTTCGGTGGTATTTGAAGGTGCTCAAATACGACAGCCTCGTGTCGGTAGATTTGCTGGCACGTAAAAGAACTCCTGCGGGACTAAATTCCGGCACCTCGGCGTATCCGAAGACCGTAAAAGTAGTTAGTGGGACGTAAATCAAATAACATTATTATTATTATTATTATTATTATTATTTTGGAGCTTCTTTCAATAAAAAAATATATATCACCTAACAATGCCTCCACGTCTGCACTTTCTTTCAATGTTATTGTAGCCTTTTGGGTATCTTAATGAAGTAGGCGACAGATAAAGCCTGCTGTTTCAAAAATGCTGAAAGTCACTTAAATTTACCTGTAATTGTATTTGCACCGAAGAAACAAAATGAAAATTTTTCCCATTTCAGCATCTTGATAATTATATCTCAATCCAACACCTGAAATATTCCTTACCCAGTGTTATCACATTTCACAAAAGCAAGCAATAGAGTTAAAATTTGTTCTTCTCTCTCACAAAAATAAGTAAATACAAATAAATGTAAGATGCAATCATGGTTATCTTTACTACCATCAGTAGACAATGAATAAAGTACATTTAGAATACTGCTGATTATTTCGGATACTGCTGACTCAGACATGCTTCTCACTATTCCAGTTGTCTTGATGTTGCCACTTCCATATATTTTTAGCAATTTCCGAGTCGGGAAACATGGCCTTGAATAATGGTCTAGCATGGTCTGCTGTAGATAAGGGACGGTTATGTTCAACCAAAACACGTGTGAAATAACATTCAGCCTACATAACACAATTATCGACAATCTTTGCAGTAAAGAAACTACTATAGCGTCTTGCATCGCCCTTTGATGCGCTCGTACTCTTCAGGTTATGTAGATTTCACAAAGCGTCGGAAGTCATCTCATCCTCCATATTTTAACTAAAAAGGAACACTTGCATGTTTCACAAAACAAGTGGCTCGGTGAAAGTTTAGGTGGTCCCGGGCAAGGACACTCTTCCGGTAATGCTGATTTGCCGCAAATCGTTTTTGTCCATTATCACTCCGCTCTTCATTGCTTTTACGCTTAAACATGTTTTTATTTTATTTAACACAGAAACAGGCCTGCACTACGCGACATGGGCATCACTTTGTGTTTAGTAACAAAGGCAGGCAACTCATTACTAAAGTGGAGGTAATAGAACATGAATTGAGCACATAAGCAGTGTATGCGTTTGGCAAAGATACTACAGTCACGGTCAAAGGTTGTAGACAATTGTCGCTATCTATTAATTTTTTCACGAACTGTCTTTTAATAGCCAGTCTCCTACGCGACGTACCGTATAAAGCTTAACTTTGTCATATTTGTGAGGAAAAGGGAAAATTTATAAACGGCACTTCGAAATACGTTCCTCATCCACGGTACGTTCATGTGACTGAATTTCTTTTTCAGAGTATATTATCTATTAAGACGAGAGCGCACACTTCCTGCGAGTCAGTCGGTGAACTGTATCGTCTTCTGCATTAAGGTATGATGATGATGATGATGATGATGCTTGTTGTTTTAAGGGGCCTAACATCGAAGGTCATTGGCCCCTGCATTAAGGTATATAAGTTCGAATTGTTATCGCTTGTATTGGACTACCCTTGATTATTTCACTGTTTTAATCGTTCAGGACTGTTCATTGTCTCAGAGTTGGTATACAACGAGACATATTGCATTTCTGGAGGGCGCTGATCCCTTCAAAAGTTCAGCCAATGGAGTTGCTTCTTTGCGTTCGCGAAAATGTAAAATGTCGCTCAATTCTTATAAACATATAAGCTATGGTTGGATTGGAGGGTCGTTGGCTTTCGATATGAACACATTTGCCCTTTACACATCACGGTATATACATTTTCATTTGGACGTGATAAAATGAGTTAGACCTATAGTGAAGTTTTAACCCATCGAATTTGTAACATACGTAATAATCAGCACTGATCCCCTACAGACATAGTACACGTGAAAAATCCGTAGAAACTACGGAAAATTCGTAGAAGATGGCATCTCTGTATGATGGTAAATTGTGTATGATAATACCTCAGAGTATTCGTCAATAGGGTTTAAAACGGTATACATATCCGCTAATATATTTAAGATTTACGAGTTTTAGGATTTCGTCTCCGTGATTCTGAGACCAAATCCGCAAATCATAACGTTACAGTTAACGTAAAATTATAAGTTCTCTACTTTGACTTTGTTATTGGAGTATTCGTAAATCCTTCGGACTAGGGTTGAGTAAGGCGATCCATTCCAAGACTAATCAATATGAGGGAAGCTACTCGAGTTTCCAGCAAATTAATATTTATATTTGAGGTCAAAATATGACTGCACTTGGTGAAGTGAATCAGTAAGAAGTACCATCACAGTGTCCGACTCGTTGGCTGAACGGTCAGCGTACTGGCCTTCGGTTCAGAGGGTCCCGGGTTCGATTCCCGGCCGGGTCGGTGATTTTAACCTCAATTGGTTAATTCCTACGGCACGGGGGCTGGGTTATGTGTTGTCTTCATCATCGTTTCATCCCCATCACGACACGCAGGTCGCCTACGGGAGTCAAATAGAAAGACCTGCACCTGGCGAGCCGAGCCCGTCCTGGGATATCCCGGCACTAAAAGCCATACGGCATTTCATTTTACCATCACAGTGGATAATTTATAAGTGTTCTGTGATTTTGAACGTCTACTAGTTACTGGTTGACTTATCAGCAATTCATCTACTACAGATATTTCAGTCCTATGATTGCCCAAATTAACATGAGCATGTAAATATGAGAGCACAACCACAAATAAAATCATGGCCAAGTAAACCGCGTTTAATGGCAAAGAGGAAAAGTCGAGAGCTGAATAAGTTGGGTCGTGAATAATGACAGACATCAAGTGAAGGTGTCTCTTGCACTTTCCGCAGTAGTACGATTTGTGTAGTTAACACTATGGGGAATGGGGTTCCGTGGTCAAGCAGATGCTTATAAACAGAATACTAATTTTATGAACACCGGGCGAGTTGGCCGTGGGCGTAGAGGCGCGCGGCTGTGAGCTTGCATCCGGGAGATAGTAGGTTCGAATCCCACTATCGGCAGCCCTGAAGATGGTTTTCCGTGGTTTCCCATTTTCACACCAGGCAAATGCTGGGGCTGTACCTTAATTAAGGCCACGGCCGCTTCCTTCCAACTCCTAGGCCTTTCCCATCCCATCGTCGCCAAAAGACCTATCTGTGTCGGTGCGACGTAAAGCCCACAGCAAAAAAAAAAAAATTATGAACACCGTGTGATGTTGTGTAAGGAGCAAGCCCAGTGAACGGTGGACAACTAGAAATGTGTGATTTAGAGTAATGAATTACGCATCAAAATCTGCATGTGTAGTGCCAACAGTGAAATTTGGAGGAGGTTAGCCTACATATCCGTGTGAGGGTACTTTTTTTATGGAATGCACGTGGCCCTTTCGTAAAACAGTAGTGCACGGGAATCTAAATTCAGGAAAGGTACAATAAAATTTGGACCTGTCAAAAAATATAATCCGGTAATTACTGTTGCTTGTACCGATATCATAATTCTACCTGGATTCTGTGAGGTAAAGGTTTGTGGAGGGTAAAGTTTCGGAAATGGATAGGCCAGCTCAGAGCCTTGTCAAGAATAACATACAACACCTTTGGAATTAATTTGAACGTTGAATGCACGCGAGGCAGCAACGACCTTCACTAATAACTCACTCGGTTAAAACTCTTCATGCTGAAAGAGCTACGATTTCTCCAGGGACGTCCAGAAACCTGATGGAAAGTTCGAGTTATTATAAAGGAAAAACGGTGAATCTACATACCCGTACCCAATATTTATGCTTGCTACTGGGAAGAGCATCATAGAGTCAGTCTGTTCAAGTAGGTGTCCGGATACATTTAATAAAATAATGTAGCTTGAGCTATACCAGTGGATAGAATAATCATTTATTATCATCTTAATGGTACATTAGTTGTCACGTAATAAGGTCAACGTTTTGGAGACGTTCACAATGTTTACAGCACTGCAGTTGACCCCATGATGACGACATAAGATCGTAACAACGGAAAATGTCATGATGTGGGTTTTCCTTCTAATTACCAGGGAGTAATTTCCATTCGCAATTTATGCCTGAGGTCAATACAGACATCTAGACATTGTATATAGTTTGGGAGCTTAACCGTCGTAACGATCTGATATGTGACGATGTGGACAACGCCTTGACAGCGTGCTGGCACATCAGGTCTCCCCAACCATAGAACTCCTGTGCTTCAGAACTTCACCTGTTTGCTTGGCAGTCCTTTGAGTCTTGAACCTATGTCCAGAAATGTGCAACAGTCTGAAGAGATTTTCATCAGATAAGTAGGTAAGAGTTGGACGCAGAAGACACTACGGGACGTTTAAAAGAATAGCTTTCAGTAGTTCTTAAACAAGATTTCACCAATGCTGGTAAACGTGTTAGTGATGGGACATTCGATTCATTTTAATGAATCGATTCATTTGATTCCGTTCACGTTACTGAATCGATACAGTGATCCGATTCACGGCACATTAGTCACCGCTCCTACTGCATCTGTGTAGTATGTGCTGGTAAGACAGTAGCAACAGCATTCAGTGCTCGCAGCTGCCATCTGGTCTTCATACCATGAACTCCTTTCTTAGAAAAAAATGCTAGTCACTCTAATACATCGAAGGTTTCCGGCGACGCAGGATGGGAAAGGTTAGGATTAGGAAGGTAGCAGCCATGGCCTGAATTAAGTTACAGTCCCAGCATTTGCTGGTGTGAAAATGGGGAAACTACGGAAAACCATCTTAACGGCTGCCGACGGTGGGATTCGACCCCACCATCCCCCGAATGCAAGCGCATAGCTACGCGATACTTACCGCACGACAACTCGCACAGTCATTTTTTTAAATATGTATTTTTCTATCAGCTGAGTATTTTTTAAAAACGTCATGTTTTGTATAGGCTACCCGAGATGTACAGTAGCTCACTGGTTTTCTGATTCAATATACTGTTGGTTAAGTTATTGCGTCTGTCCACATATGATTGAAGTCTTGTGCAACGATGTGATATATGCACTGAGAGAATACTGAGCCGTTCTTCCCAATATCAAACAGGTACTTTTGAGTGGTCATGAGCATGACTCATAGCCATAGGGCAGGCTAGAGTCAAGTTTAATTGTCAAATGTCAACTATGTTATAATATTAAGATTCATTAATTTTTTTTTCTTGCTAGTGGCTTTTACGTCGCACTGACACAGATAGGTCTTATGACGAAAATGGGATAGGAAAGGCCTAGGAGTTGCAAAGAAGCGGCCGTGACCTTAATTAAGGTAGCAGCATTTGCCTGGTGTGAAAATGGAAAACCACGGAAAACCATATACAGGGCTACAGACAGTGGGATTCGAACCCACTATCTCCCGGATGCAAACTCGCAGCCACGCGCCCCTGACCGCACGGCCAACTCGCCCGGTATTCATTAAACTAATAAATAGTATAACCTAATAGCCTACCTACTTACTAGCTACTTCAGAATTATTTTTTGACTACCTTTTTAACACTGCAAATAAATCCATCTGTTATTTAAACCTCCCTGTAAGAAGAGGACAGGGAATGCAAATGGGTATTATTTCCAAACTAGCAAGATACCTGTGCTTCGCTACGGCATTATACTGAAACTTAGAAATGAATGCTTATTGTTTTATATGTAATCCGCCGAAATTCGCGATCTGACTCGTTTTCTGAGAGAATACGCCGAAATTCGCGATCTGACTCGTTTTCTAATAGATTACGGCAAGTTTCCTCCTATTTTTCAATATTTCTTTCCAGCAATCGATTTCGTACTTCCCGGGCTAGGTCCAGGTATTCCACCCGGTCAGTTGGGTCCCTAAACTTTTGCCATCTTTTCCTATAAGCATTTTTAAAATGGATCAAATCCTTGGGTGTCGTCTTGGGTGCCTTGGCGATACTGAACCCGCGGCCGGACTGCATTCTTAGTCATTACCCGTCCAGGACCAGTTTCCAGCACGGTCTGCACATTTGACGACGGTCCAGAACTTTATTATTATTATTATTATTATTATTATTAGTAGTAGTAGTAGTAGTAGTAGTAGTAGTAGTAGTAGTAGTAGTAGTAGTAGTAGTAGTAGTAGTAGTAGTAGTATAGATGTTCTGTACCCCACAGCAAGATGCAAGACCGCTACATGGCTGTAAATTACATCTGCTGCCATTGTCATTGTTGAGAAAGTGACCAGCATCATTGTCGCGCGTAGGCAAGTGTGCGGGATTTCTGGCCATACGAATGACATACTTCCGTGCATTATTGACCTTATTATGGAGGTGAAAAATTGGACGGTCAATCTCATTCCTATCGTTTATTTCCAATGTGTTAAAATTTTTATTTATATGCCAGGATAATCTACTGTAATCTAAGAACGTTCTCCGAAGGAAAAAATGGCTCTTGAAAACGAACCCAGGAAAGATTAAAAATGATCGGTTTATGATCAGAATAAGTACATCGAAAATCTACAGCCTGTTTCCAGTCATTCGACAGGGTCAGGAATGGAATTAATAAAGCCCCCATCTAGCGGCGACATTAGGAATTGTGCCGGCAGCCGAAACCTGTCGCACTACTCTGGGGCAATGATTAATGGATGACAAATGAAATGAAATGACATTGGACAGTGTTGCTGGAATGAATTATGACAGGGAAAACCGGAGTATCCGGAGAAAAACCTGTCCCGCCTCCGTTTTGTCCAGCACGAATGTCACATGGAGAGACCGGGATTTGAACCACGGAACCCAGCTGTGAGAGGCCGGCGCGCTGCTGCCTGAGCAACGGAGGCTGCTTATAAATACATCATGAACAGTAAAATCAATTGGTCTCACCTCCTTTTACACCCCACCGCCTTTAAGTTTATTTACCCAACCCCCCCCCCCCCAAAAAAAACTAAAAGAAGGCGTGTTTCTTTATGTTAAAGGAGATTCCAAACACTAATGTTCACGTCTATTACCTTCAGTTTTGAGATTAAATAATTCACTTTTCTCACTTTCACACTATTCCCCCCCTAAGTGAATTTTCCGGCAAAAATACTTGTTTCTTTAATAGTAAAGGATCTTCTAAATACCAATTATCACGACTGTAACTCTGTAACTTCTTCAGTTTTTGGTTTATGTGTCCTCATGAAAGGAATTCAACTCCTTCTCACTCCCGCCCCCCAAGATGATTTGCCCCTAAAACGCGTTTTTCTTTGTTTTTAAAGGAGATCCAAATACCAATTTTCACGTCTGTAGGCGCTAACAACTTTAGTTTTAATAGATGTAAGTATTCTCATACAATTAAGTCAATTAATTTTTCAATTCTTTCACCTCCCCCCCAACTTCATTGGATTTTCCGAGAATAAGTGTTTCTTTAATTTTAAAGCAGCTTCCAAATATCAAATTTCACATCTGTAACATCTTCATTTTTGAAATAACAGTAGCCTAATTAAAATAATTCAGCACCATTTTCAGTCACTTTTACCCCCCCCCCCTCCCACCACCAAAGTGGTATTTCCGAAAACTAAAAATACACGTTTCTTTATTTTTAATAGAGATAAAAAATACCATTTTTCACTTCTGTAACATGTTCAGTTTTTTTGAGATATACTGTAGAAATTCTCATTTTAAAATTCCACCCCCTTTTTAGTTCCCCTTAAGAGGAGTTTCCAAAAACAAATCGCCTATGTTGCTTTACATTTACAGGAGATTCCAAATACCACTCTTTACGTCTGTATCTTTCTACGTTTCTCAGATATTCTGTACGTATAGTCTTTCAAAAAATTCATCCCAATTTGTCACTCCCGTTTAACCGCCATTAATTGGAATTTCCAAAAACAAGAAAAAAATACGTGTTTCTTTATTATTAAAGGAGATCCAACGTACACATTTTCAGTTCTGTAATATCTTCATTTTCTGATATATATGTTTCCTCATTAAAGGCATTCAACCCACTATTCACCCTTTTACATCCCTCCTATTCGGATTAACAGAAAACAAAAAATACGTGTTCCTTTATTTTTAAAGGAGATTCTAAATATCAATTTTTACATGTGCAAGCATTTGAAGTTTTGAGATATAGATACACTCATTTTAAAAATTCACCCCCCTTTTCCCCCTCCCATTAATTGGATTTTCCGAAAACAAAAAGTACCTTTTTTCTGTATTTTTGAAGGAGATCAAAAGTACCAATTTTCAGGTCTGTAATATCTTCAGTTTCTGAGATATAAGTACCGGTATCCTGATTAAAGGCATTCAACCCCTTTTTCACCCTTTTTCACCAGTCCTATTGGGATTTTCTGAAAAAAATACGTGTTTCTTTATTTTTAATGATGATTATAAATACCAATTTTTACATCTGTAAACTTTAAATGTTTTGAGATATAGATACTCTCATTTTAAAAATTCACCCCCTTTTCACCCCCCCGATTAATTGGATTTTCCAAAAACAGAAAAATACGTGTTTCTTTATTTTTAAAGGAGATCCAAAACACCAATTTTCAGGTCTGTAATATCTTCAGTTTCTGAGATATAAGTAGCCTCATTAAATACATTCAACCGATTTTTCACCCCCTCTCCACACCTTCTATTTGGATTTTCCGAAAACAAAGTAATACATGTTTCTTTATTTTTAATGAAGATTCTAAATACCAATTTTTACATCTGTTAAGTTTCAAAGTTTTGAGATATAGATACACTCATTTTAAAATTTCACCCCCTTTTCCCCCTGCCATTAATTGGATTTTGCAAAAACAAAGAAATACGTGTTTCTTTATTTTTAAAAGAGATAAAAAGTACCAATTTGCAGGTCTGTAATATCTTCCGTTTCTGAGATATAAGTACCGGTATCCTGATTAGAGGCATTCAACCCATTTTTCACCCTTTTTCACCCTTTTTCACCCGTCCTATTGGGATTTTCTGAAAACAAAAAAAAATACGTGTTTCCTTATTTTCAAAGGAGATTCTAAATACCAATTTTTACATTTGTAAACTTTTAAAGTTTTGAGATATAGATACACACATTTTAAAATTTCACCCCCCTTTTCACCCCCTTAGCAACGGAATATCCAAAAATCCTCTCTTAGCGAGCACCTACATCTTAATATGAATATATCCCCAAAATTTCATTTCATTATGTCCAGTAGGTTTGGCTCGACGATGATGAATCAGTCAGTCAGTCAGTCAGTCAGTCAGTCAGTCAGTCAGTCAGTCAGGACAAGCTATTTTATATATATATCGATGAGCTGAGCTCGAGAGTCCATTATAGCATACGATTCTTTCAGTGTACCATGGCTCACTGTACGTCTCGCTGCAGCGGAAGCTCGGCTCTCCGCCAGTGTCCAGTGAGCCGATAAGGAGCCGTGTATATCTTGTGTCTCACTGAGCCGCGCTCGTTCATGATTCCTTCGATGTGCCATGATTCACTGTCTCGCTGCAGCGGAAGCTCGGCTCCCCGTCAACGTCCAGTGAGTGCGCCACTCAGCACTGTCCGCTAGGAGTAAGCTGAATAGTGTTCCGTGAGCTCGCCGTTCCTGTGACTCGATTCCCTCGGACCCTTGAATGAATCGATTCACTGCTTCGAATCATGCATTCAGTAGCCAACACTATCCTGCACAACTGTAAAACGTGTTACATTTAAGGTGGTCACACACCGGTATTTTTGAGTACTCGAAAGAAACATACACCAAGTCCTTAAACTTTCCTATCCTACCTCATATGTATTATCTCATTCTCTCCTAGCAATATCGGAAATGTTACCGCTAATAATTAAACACAAACCGATTACAGTTATTCTTGGCATATCTGCACCAACTATCCCGTTCTCGGTAACGTGTATCATAATACTTGCTGTAAGACCAAGCAATATTCTAAGAAGTCGTCGCACCAAAGCAAATATACAGTTGGCATGAAGCGAGTTATGAACTCGAGCTTATTACTTTTGTTTGATAATCGCCATGAGTATAGGCACGGTACTGTAGTATTGTGAATATGAAGTGCCTGAACTCCCGCGGATTCTCCTGCGACCGTCTTCCTAATTGGGGCCTGCAGACAATTAGAGAGAAGTCCTCGACCGCACCAAGCTACAGCAAATCCCTGAAATTGAGACACGGGTTAATGTTTATGAAAAAAGATTGCTAAAACAAACATTGTGTGTTGAAATTATAAAACAATGTATTGTAATGTATTCTAAATGAAATTAATAATAATACGAATAGCGTTACTTGGGTTAAAGCCTTTAAATTCCTAAATATTTTAAGAGACATCTAGATGAGAGGATATTGCTCTTCGGAGTTCTTGAACGTGCTAGAACCTAACGAGAGGGAGAGAGATTATTTTTCGCACCTAAACATTCTCAAATATCACCGACAGCCGACGCTATGTTCCGGGCAATGACCATGACTAACCGACTGTGCTACTAAGCTTGGCATAACTGAATAGTCGCTCACAAATGAATGAGCGCGTAGTATTGTTACGTTCAACGCATTCAATCCTTTAACAGACTTATTGTTAATCATTATAAAATTATAATCCATCTCCCATGTAGTCAAAATCCCCGTGAATACCCATACTAATCATTATATCTATTGGTTCAATCGTATCTGAAAAAAGTGTATGTGGGATGAATTTTTCCAGTACCAAACGCTCATTATTTTTCTGCGGTTAGGGTCGCGCAGCTGTGAGCTTGCATCCGAGAGCTAGTGGGTTCGATCCACACTGTCGGCAGCCCTGGGGATGAACTTTCGTGGATTCCCATTTTCACACTATGCAAATGTGGGGGCTGGCACTGTACCTTAATTATTTTGTTAGTGGCTTTACGTCGCACCGACACAAAGGGGTCTTATGGCGACGAAGTGTACCTTAATTAAGGCCACGGCCGCATTCTTCGCACTCCTAGCCTTTTCCTATCCAATCGTCACCATAAGACATATCTGTGTCTTTGCGACGTAAAGCAAATCGTAAAAGAAAAAAAGAATTGTTTTGGGCTATTAAAAGGCAACTCGTGTACCGATGGATAGGTCGAGTACCAACTATATGTAAACTGCCAAGCTGTAAAATTCGTGCTAAACGATTTCAGTCCTAGAAGTAGTGTTACAAGTATGATAGAAAAACTTGAGTGGGAGACACTGGGGACTATAAGGAAACGTACACGTTTATGTATAATTTATAATACCAGCACGAGTAAGCCAGCTTGAGGAGAGTTGAAGATTCGACTAGAAAAGCCCTGTTATATAAGCAGGACAGATCATCTGCTTAAAGTAAGAGGTAGATCGTAGGAAACTAACTATCGTAAATATTCGTTTGTAAATCAGGGAACTGATGATTGGATTGCATTGCCTGTAGCTGCCTTAGAGCCTTTTCCCAAAACTGTATAATGCTTCAAGAATAGACTCCAACTTTCTGTACCGAGCTCTATAGCTGCAGTCGCTTAAGTGCGGCCAGTATCCAGTAATCGGGATATAGTGGGTTCGAGCCCCACTGTCGGCAGCCCTGAAGGTGGTCTTCCGTGGTTTCCCATTTTCACACCAGGCAAATGCTGGGGCTGTACCTTAATTAAGGCCACGGCCGCTTCCTTCCCACTCCTAGTCCTTCCCTGTTCCATCGTCGCCATAAGACCTATCTGTGTCGGTGCGACGTAAAGCAACTAGCAACATTCTGTAAACTGCTTGTAAATTTCTATGTGATAGCATCATATTTTAATGCAAGGCTCAAGCCACTGTAGATTGTAGTATTAAAGGATCTGAGTTAGTTAAGGTATGTGCGAATTTGTATATAAACGTGCTGTATTTACAGTACTAAGATAATAGTTAGTCATTTGACCGCTTAATCTTCTCTAAGTCTCAGCGTAAACTTTGGAAGTACTTAAGGTACATGTGAATTTGTATATGAGGGTGTTTTAATGTTAAGCTGTCCGACTCGCTGGCTGAATGGTCAGTGTACTGGCCTTTGGTTCAGAGGGTCCAGGGTTCGATTCCCGACCGGGTCGGGGATTTTAACCTTAATTTATTGGTTAATTCCAATGACCCAGGGGCTGAGTGTATGTGCTGTCCCCAACATCCCTGCAACTTACACACCACACATAACACTATCCTCCACCACAATAACACGCAGTTACCTACACATGGCAGATGTTGCCCACCCTCATCGGAGGGTCTGCCTTACAAGGGCTGCACTCGGCTAGAAATAGACACACGAAAAAAAAAAGAAAAAATAATGTTAAGCTAGTAGAAAGCTCAACCTATAGTATCGTAAGCCGTAGTGTTAAGCACTGGAAATAATTAAGTTATGTGTAAATTTGTACATGATGATGCTGGATTTAGAATGTTAAACTAGTAGTATTTCTTGTAATATTTTCATTCCATGGAATTGCTTTTTGTACTCGTGTTGTCGTTTTTGTTGTTGTAAGTCACAGTGTAACATTTTGAAGTACTTAAGGTACGTGTGAATTTGTATATATTATGACGGTATTGTAATGTTAAGCTAGAAGAAAGCTCAACCTATAGTATCGTAAGCCGTAGTGTTAAGCACTGGATATATTTAAGTTGTGCGTAAATTTTATACACGATGATGCTGGATTTAGAATGTTAAACTAATATATTTCTTGTAATATATAATTTCCATGGAATTACTTGTTTTGCTCTCTTCGTTGTTATTTTGTTGTTGTTGTTGTAAGTCATGGCGTAAAATTTTGTTGTTGGGTAATTATGCTTTAGCTTTACTTTCTTATCACACTACTGTAAGCGATCATTGCTACCGAGATATTTCCCAAATGCGATGTATTTGTTAAAAGAGATGCAGGCTAAAGCAAACTTAGCTAGCTGAATGAGTCTTCTCAATACCCTCCACAGTTATTTCAGCAAAATATAGGTTATATTTGTATATGATCCAACAAAAAAGGGATATTAAAACACAATTTAAAATCAGTATTACATAACGCTGTAGCCTATATCTCTTGTAACTGCGAGTTTGCGTTCGGGAGGTGTCGGGTTAGAAAACAAACCCCGGCAGCTATGAAGAGGGATTTCCGTAGCCTTCACTATACTAGCCTTTTCCCTTCCTATCATTGCCGCAAACCTCCTTGTCTTAGTGCGAAGTTAAACCAATGGCAAAAATATGTTTTATTTATTATATCCATCTGGTAGTGTAAACCGAATTGCGGAAGAGTGATATCACAGTGTGGGAATGTTTCTGATGGCAAGGACTCGAACCTCTCATTGGGCAGCACGGCACAGTAAACGTAAAAGTACATCAACACCTTTTGAATGCTTTCGTATTTCTTACCGTGGAAAATCAGTTCGGTGATGACCACTGTTTATACCAACAAGGTAACTCTCCGAGTCATAAAGCTGGCTCTGTAATCCAATGGTTGAAAGAAAATAATACTCTACTATTGGACTGTCCACCCAGAGTCCCAACCTAAACCATAGGATGAGTTAGAACCATGACTTCGTTCCAGACTCCACGGTCCAACATCAACACGTTCTCTGACTACGGCTCTTCGAAAGAATGACATGCCATACCCATGGAAACGTTCTGACACCTGGTAGAAAGTCTCCCCAACTGAGAAAGGGCTATTAAAAAGGCGCACGAAATACCTACATCATATTAATGTCGACTATTAAACCGTATGTTACCTACAAACTTAGTTTGAGATAGATTTACGGATACTATTGAACAAATGCTGTCGACTACCCCTCAAAACAGAAAATGCTCTTTCTATTGGTTAAGAAAGCTCCCATTTTAGAGTATGATGTACTGGATAAAACATAATTTATGTCTCTTAATCCACTGCTGCTCTTTACAGAAAATGCTGGGGCTGTACTTTAATTAAGGCCACGGCCGTTTCCTTCAACTCCTAGACCTTTCCTGTTCCATCGTCGCCATAAGACCTATCCGTGTCAGTGCGACGTAAAAAAATTATTTACAGAATGATAATAATGATGTTGGTTTTACGTCCCATAAACTACGTGTATCGTTTTCGGAGACACCGAAGTGATGGAATTTTGATCCATAAGAGTTCTCTTACGTAACAGTAAATCTACAGATTCAAGGTTAGCGTATCTGAACATCCTCCAATACCACCAGACAGAGGTGGGATCGAATCCACCAACTCTGGGTCGGAAGGCTAGCGTCCTTCCGTCTGAGCTATTCAGTCCGGCACAGAGTAACATGACAAATGTATTAACTTACTTTATTAAGTGAACAAAGAGTCATCATTGAGCACATAATTCAATGTATCTATGCGTATAAATCTGATATCTGTGAGCATATCGGCTATGTATAGTAGACTACTATGGACTCGCCAAAGAGGAGCAGAATGAGGAATTATTGTCCACCCTGTACTCAGATGCGGACTTATATAATACTTCTTTTCCAACTTTGCCATCACCGCAGCGAAATTTAAAGCTAGTCTTGGAGTATTTTACGCTAATAATTCAATTAAAATTAAAATGGATTTATGTGTGATCTCTATCCGCAGGACTGCAACACTTTGTTGAACAAACACAGCCACCGTCAAGAATTATGGGCTTGAAGAAGGGAAGGGTAGTGAGGCCGTGGGAAGCTTACATCACCAGCGTCGTGAGCAAACACTGCGCGAGGCGGTCGTCACGCGCGCACGAGATTGAGTTTGCTTTGACTACGAAAGACCCAACTATTACAGCTCTGATTACACAACTACTAAGATATTAACTTACATAAAATACCCATTTTGTTCCTAACTGCACAGCTGCTCATTCAGTCACATCATCTAGTATTGTGTACGAGTATTAAGAGCCACATCGTTTAGCAACCTTGTCTACTTTAACTCCATTCGTCTCAGAATTCACTTCTCACCATCTGATGACACTGGTAAATTTATAGGGCACATTAAGGAGTCTGCTGGAGTAAAATTTAAAAGAGCTGAAGATTAGAATAGATCACTGTGTTGTGAAACTAACCGTAAAGGAAGATATTTAACGGTACGGAAGAGAGCATTTGTGCGTTTCACGTTTGGAATTCTTTGGTGGTGACAGTTAAGGCGCGAGGTTATGTGATGATAATAATAATAATAATAATAATAATAATAATAATATTAATAATTTTTTTTGCTATTTGCTTTACGTCGCACCGACACAGATAGGTCTTATGGCGACGATGGGATAGGAAAGGCCTAGGAATGGGAAGGAAACGGCCGTGGCCTTAATTAATGTACAGCCCCAGCATTTGCCTGGTGTGAAAATGGGAAACCACGGAAGACCACCTTCAGGGCTGCCGACAGTGGGGCTCGAACCCACTATATCCCGATTACTGGATACTGGCCGCACTTAAGCGACTGCAGCTATCGAGCTCGGTAATAATAATAATAATAATAATAATAATAATAATAATAATAATAATAATAATAATAA
The DNA here is from genome assembly GCF_040414725.1 of Anabrus simplex. Lineage (NCBI taxonomy): Eukaryota > Metazoa > Arthropoda > Insecta > Orthoptera > Tettigoniidae > Anabrus > Anabrus simplex. The sequence continues at coordinate 502,796,715 of NC_090266.1, forward strand.
TAATAATAATAATAATAATAATAATAATAACAATAATAATAATAATAATAATAATAATAATAATAATATAATTCAAATACATTTTTGAGACTTTTGTAGATTTTAAAAAGGCATTCGACTCGGTTGATAGAGAAACCAGAGATAAAAAAATTCGTGTATTTGGAGTGAAAAGTAAATTGGCAAACCTAATACGTGAAACCCTTACTGACACAATTTCAAAGGTGAAATTTGTGGGTGAGATATCCAAACCTATTATGATAAATACAGGGGCACGGTAAAGTGACGGTCTGTCAGCTCTTTTATTCAACTGTATTCTAGAGAAAATTGTAAGAATTTGGAACCTAAAGCTTAAAGAACATAACATTTTGCCGGTAACATTGGGGAGAAAAAACAAAGCCATTGAAATAAATTGCCTAGCATTGGCAGACGATTCGCTATATTGTCAGAAAACCTAACAAGTGCAACAACACAAATCAATCTCTTGGAAGAAATAGCCAAAAAGACAGGTTTGAGAAACTCCGTAGAAAACACAAAAATTAATACAAACTTCAAGAATTCTCCAAAATTTTTGGCAACAGATATTGGTCAGTGGAAAGAGTAAAGAAATTAAAATATCTGGGAGAAATAATTCAAGAAAATGGTTTATACAAATCTGCAGTAGAAGAAAAGGTACACAAGATGGAAAGAGCATATGGTATCACAAAGAAATTTTATAACAAACAGTGTCTATCTAAATATCTTAAAATAAGGCACTACACTATAGTGGTGAAACCGGAATGCTTATAGGCAAGTGAATGCCTGGTACTAAACCATAGATTAGATAAACTTGAGGTACTAGAAAGGGGAATCATGAGCTAATCTTACGCCGTGTGAAAACAACAGAAGTATGAAAATTAAGATCTAATGATGAAATATACAGGAACATAGAAATCATAACAGAAACCATAAGAATGAGGAGATCACAATTCTTCGGACATATTTACAGAATGGATGATTCCAGATTAAGAAGAAGGATTTTCAAGTACCTTTGGGACAAAAAGGCAACAACTAGTTGGATTCAAGAAGTAAAGAAAAATTTAGAAATAAATAATATAAGAGAAGAAGAAATTGTGGACAGAGAAATTTTTAGAAAGAGGATAGTAAGTATGGAAGGATTCAAAGTAAGATTGAACAAGAAGCCTGGTGCGAAGTGGTTCGAGGACAGAAGGAAACAGCATAGTGAAGGGATGGAAGAATATTGGAAAGAGCGGAAGAGAAAACAACAAAGTATGAAGAACTGAATTGAAATTGGCACGTGGTCCTTAGCAGGCCTCATCGGGAATAATAATAATAATAATAATAATAATAATAATAATAATAATAATAATAATAATAATAATAATAATAATAATAATAATAATAATAATAATAATAATAATAATAATAATAATTTATATATTATATTAGTATATAATATTATTATATATTTATTATTATTATTATTATTATTATTATTATTATTATTATTATTATTATTATTATTATTATTATTATTATTATTATTATTGTCCGACTCGTTGGCTGAATGGTCAGCGTACTGGCCTTCGGTTCAGAGGGTCCCGGGTTCGATTCCCGGCCGGGTCGGGGATTTTAATCGCTTATGATTAATTCTTCTGGCTCGGGGACTGGGTGTATATGTCCGTCCCAACACTCTCCTCATCATATTCAGACAACACACTACACTACCAACCACCACAGAAACACGCAATAGTGATTACATCCCTCCACAGAGGGTTGGCGTCAGGAAGGGCATCCGGCCGTAAAAACAGGGCCAAATCCACATGTGCGACGCAGTTCGCATCCGCGACCCCACAGGTGTGGGAAAAAGCGGCAGGAAAAGAATTATTATTATTATTATTATTATTATTATTATTATTATTATTATTATTATTATTATTATTATTATTATTATTATTATTATTATTATTGCATGGACTGTTGGTACGGTACCTTCTGATTGGACAAAAGCAGTAATTGCACCTATCTATAAGCAAAGGAATAGGAGGGAATGCAACAACTATCGACGTATCTCATTCATTAGTATACAAGGTAAGGTATCTCTGGCGTCTTGGAAGGGAGGATGCGATCAGTGGTTGAGAGGAAATTGGATGAAAACCAGTGTGGTTTCAGACCACAGAGGGGCAGTCAGGATCAGATTTTCAGTATGCGACAGGTAATTGAAAAATGCTGCGAGAGGAATAGACAGTTATGTTAATGTTTCGTAGATGTATAGAAAGCACATGGCAGGGTACCGAGGGAAAAGATGTTCGCCATACTGGGGTACTATGGGATAAAGCGTAGATTATTAAAATCAATGAAAGACATTTACGTTGACAATTAGGCTGCAGTGAGAATGGTAGAATGAGTTGTTGGTTCAGGGTACTTACATTGGTTATACAAGGCTGTAACCTTTCACCTCTGTTGTTCGCAATATACATGGATCAACTGCTGAAAGATATAAAGTGACAGGAAGGGATTCATATAGGTGGAAATGTAGTAAGCAGTCTGGCCTATGCTGAAGACTTGGTTTTACTGGCAGATTGTGCCGAAAGCCTGCAGTCTAATATCTTCGAAATTGAAAACAGGTGCAATGAGTGGGGTATGCAAGTTAGCCTTTCGAAGACCATATTGATGTCAGTAGGTAAGAAATCCAAGAGAATTGAATGTCAGATTGGTGAAACAAATCTGGAATAGGTAGATAATTTCAAGTATTAAGGATCTGTGTTCTCCCAGGATAGTAATATAGTAAGACAGATTGAATCCAGGCGCAGTAAAGCTAATGCAGTGAGCTCACAGTTGCTATCAACAGTATTCTGTAACAAGGAAGTCAGCTCCCAGACGAAACTATCTTTCCATCGGTCTGTTTTCAGACCAACTTTGCTTTACGGGAGCGAAATTTTGTGGACTCAGGATATCTTATTCGTAAGTTAGACGTAACAGGCATGTAAGTAGCGAGAATGACTGCTGGTACAAACGGGTGGGAACAATGGCAGGATGGTACTCGGAATGAGGAGATAAAGGCTAAGTTAGGAATGAAATCGATGGATGAAGCTGTACTCATAAACCGGCTCGGTGGGGTCATGTGAGGCGAATGGAGAAGGAGATATTACTTAGGAGAATAATAGACTCTGTTATGGAGAGTAAGAGGGGTAGAGGGAGACCAAGACGACGATGGTTTGACTCAGTTTCTAACGGTTTAAAGATAGCAGGTATAGAACTAAGTGAGGCCACAGCACTAGTTGCAAATAGAGGATTGTGGCGACGTTCTTTGAAATTCACGGAGGCTTGCAGACTGAACGCTGAAAGGCATAACAGTCTATAATGATGATGTATGTGTGTGATTATTATTATTATTATTATTATTATTATTATTATTATTATTATTATTATTATTATTACTATTATTATTATTATTATTGACTCGGAAGGAGCTTTGAATTAATGCCGTAAGTTTCCTTATATAAGATTTCCTTGCGTGCATGAATCACTGTTCCCGTAAATTATGGGATAGTTACATGTTGTACTTTCCCTTATGTTAATATTCACCACCAGCCACAACTATAACCATGTTAAATTGTCAATTGGCGTATGATAGGTGAATCTGCTCAATTTGACTTACAAAGATATTCTCGCATGTTAAATTGCTTTCCCCTGCTAGTTTCTTCACATGATAGCAATAGGATGAAGCTCTCATACAGCTTGTACTATTTATCACTGAATATTCTTCTAAAATTGAATGCATTTTCCTTATATCTAAAAATATTCCATTTTTATAATAGGCTTAAAAGAGGCAAGACCATGAAGAAGAAGATGAAGGGCTGGTTGATGTGCCTACGTAACGCTGACCACATGCACTTCAACATAAAGTGATTTTGTATGTAAAGCCGTTTATATGTTGAACATTGTCTGATATAAACTGAGCATCGTACGCAAGATATTCCAATTTTTTATATAATTCTCCCAACATACTGTATGAACAACGAAACCTACTTTATCACTTCGAAATCATGTGGTGGTGTCTCTCACATTGTTAGAAACAAACCCACGCTGGAATGCTAACGGAAGACGGCATAAACAAACGGAATTTGGACGGATCAAAGTGGTAGGTGTCTAAAGGATAGGGCATGGGGGGACGTTCAAATTACATGATATATGTCCGGCTCCATAGCTAAATGGTTAGCGTGCTGGCCTTTGGTCACAGGGGTCCCGGGTTCGATTCCCGACAGCGTCGGGAATTTTAACCATCTTTGGTTAATTTCGCTGGCTCTGGGGCTGGGTATATGTGTCGTCTTCATCATCATTTCATCATCATCATCATCAAGACGCGCCGGTCGCCTACAGGTGTCAAATCAAAAGACCTGCACCTGGCGAGCCGAACATGTCCTCGGACACTCCCGGCACTAAAACCATACGCCATTTTTTTTACATGTGAAATGATATCACGCGTGGACCAAGAATACCCCATGGTAGGCATTACCGTACACCATGGACAGTGCATGACCGCAACCTGCAGTATCTTCAGAGAATGGTTTGAGGCAATCGACAAGGCACACTTACTGAAGTGGGATTAGACCTCAATGACAACGCGCATGCTGGAGGACAGTGAGGCGTTCATTATCGCGTATGTGTTAGGGGAACATGCAACACGACAGAGTGTTCCGGTTACTGCCATGTCACAGGATACAGGATATAGCACCTCACATGGGCTCGTGACGTCGCCACTAACACGGAGGACTGGAAACAGGTAACATGGTCAGATGAGCCCCACTTTCATTTGTTACCAGCAGGTGGTCGGCTTCGAGTGAGGCGCAAACCATTTGAGGCCATTGATCTCTGTTGTCAGCAGGGCATCTTGTAAACAGGTGGTCATTTCGTATATAGGTGGGAGTGCTTTTATTTTTGCACTGATTGGGTCCACTGATCTGTCTAGACCGTCTGGGAATGCTGATCACTATGTACAGTTGTGTGGTAATCATTTCCATCCCATCATATTTTTCACGTATCCCCACAGCGATGGGCACTTGCGCACAGGCAGTTACCGGCTGGGAGTAATTTCTGAGAATTCTGGAAAGTTCAAAACGCTCGTTTAGCCCTCATTGTCATCCGGTATGAATTCGATCGAGTACTTGTGGGACGTCATAGAGGTGCGTGGCCACGATCCACCACCTGCAATTACCAGGAATCTATGTGCTGCTATTGAAACTACATGTCTGAATCTAATTACGGAGGTCTGCTGCACAATTGTTCAATCACTACCACACTGTGTTGCTACACTCCTTCGAGCCGGATGGCGTTCCACACAGTATTAGACGCCTTTTCCTTGACTTCTCTCCTCTGAGTGTAACTTCAGAGGTAAAACAAGGCTCAAAATGCCCTAAATCGGTGCTCAGAGCTTTAATTCAAGGGGTTCCGTCTTCTTAGCATTCCAACGTAGGTTTGTTTCTAACAATGTGATAGACACCACCACATCATTTCCAAGCGATACAGTAGGTTTCGTTGTTCATACGGTATGTTGCGAGTATTATAAAAAAATTGGAATGTCTTGTGTGCGATGCTCAGTTTATACCAGATAACGTTGAAAATATCATTGGTTGTTTACAAAGAACAAACATCCTTTCAATTGAAGAAAAATGGCATGAATACAAGACTCAGGGTATAACAAAATTGAAGAAGATTTTGAAAGTATAACGTGAAGAGAGAATGAAAAAACAAACATTAGAAATACATTTACTTTCATTAACCAAAATTTCACGAATACCTTGTAAATTCATACGAAGAATTAAAACAGGGTAGTACGGTCAATCGTGGACGTGTTGCACATGGATGGGACATGTACCTTAGGAGCAACAAATGAAGGATTCACAACTTGTGTCAACCACCAGGACATACTTTCCTACAAAAGTCTACGTTATTAAAAGTTATCTTAGCTGAGCCGACACTGAAATACACTGACTGACAGAGCAAATGCAACACCAAGAAGGAGTGGTTCGAAAGGGATGAAAGTTGGGGAAAAAACAGAGACGGCACGGACGAATAATTGATGTTTATTTCAAACCGATATGCAGGTTACACAATGCGCACGGCATCGACTCAGTAGGATGTAGGACCACCGCGAGCGGCGATGCACGCAGAAACACGTCGAGGTACAGAGTCAATAAGAGTGCGGATGGTGTCCTGAGGGATGGTTCTCCATTCTCTGTCAACCATTTGCCACAGTTGGTCGTCCATACGAGGCTGGGGCAGAGTTTGCAAACGGCGTCCAATGAGATCCCACACGTTTTCGATTGGTGAGAGATCCGGAGAGTACGCTGGCCACGGAAGCATCTGTACACCTCGTAGAGCCTGTTGGGAGATGCGAGCAGTGTGTGGGCGGGCATTATCCTGCTGAAACAGAGCATTGGGCAGCCCCTGAAGGTACGGGAGTGCCACCGGCCGCAGCACATGCTGCACGTAGCGGTGGGCATTTAACGTGCCTTGAATACACACTAGAGGTGACGTGGAATCATACGCAATAGCGCCCCAAACCATGATGCCGCGTTGTCTAGCGGTAGGGCGCTCCAGAGTTACTGCCGGATTTGACCTTTCTCCACGCCGACGCCACACTCGTCTGCGGTGACTATCACTGACAGAACAGAAGCGTGACTCATCGGAGAACACGACGTTCCGCCATTCCGTCATCCAAGTCGCTCTAGCCCGGCACCATGCCAGGCGTGCACGTCTATGCTGTGGAGTCAATGGTAGTCTTCTGAGCGGCCGCCGGGAGTGCAGGCCTCCTTCAACCAATCGACGGGAAATTGTTCTGGTCGATATTGGAACAGCCAGGGTGTCTTGAACATGCTGAAGAATGGCGGTTGACGTGGCGTGCGGGGCTACCACCGCTTGGCGGCGGATGCGCCGATCCTCGCGTGCTGACGTCACTCGGGCTGCGCCTGGACCCCTCGCACGTGCCACATGTCCCTGCGCCAACCATCTTCGCCACAGGCGCTGCACCGTGGACACATCCCTATGGGTATCGGCTGCGATTTGACGAAGCGACCAACCTGCCCTTCTCAGCCCGATCACCATACCCCTCGTAAAGTCGTCTGTCTGCTGGAAATGCCTCCGTTGACGGCGGCCTGGCATTCTTAGCTATACACGTGTCCTGTGGCACACGACAACACGTTCTACAATGACTGTCGGCTGAGAAATCACGCTACGAAGTGGGCCATTCGCCAACGCCGTATCCCATCTATCGTTCGCTACGTGCGCAGCACAGCGGCGCATTTCACATCATGAGCATACCTCAGTGACGTCAGTCTACCCTGCAATTGGCATAAAGTTCTGACCACTCCTTCTTGGTGTTGCATTTGCTCTGTCAGTCAGTGTATAATGGGTTCCATATTAAAGAATCATTCACCACTCAAGAAAATTACGAAGCCAAGAAATCAAGTCACACAAAATCAAAATCATGAGCATTGAGAAATCCATTGCATATAAATGAGAAATGTTTATAAGTAAAGCTCATTCCTAAGTATATGCCCATAAAAACAAAACGCAGCACAGCATCAGTTCAAAACTCAATATTTCAATCAGAGTTGTTATGGATCAAAAGAAACATTATAAAGGAACAGGAAATTAACAAACAAATTTTACGCATTCAATTAAACCTAAGCAACGTTTGGCACCCTCCTGCATGGAAATTATAGAATTATTTTTTACACGAGTACGTTAAAATGCAAACAATCAAAAAGCAAAAAAAGATTATTGACAATAAAATCAGTAACCCAAGCAATAAACAAATTAAGCCAGAATGCAATAACCACGGAAAACTCATAGATTTTCACTCTAGAGTAATCAATAAATGCAGCACAACATTTTCAAACATGGAAATACATTTATTGAAAATAAGGTTTCAAATTCAACTGCCACGAACGTCATACGGAAAAAAGCATAAAACAAGAATCACTGACTTAAAAATTGCATGAGAAAACATAATATTATCACAAAGGGAAATAATAAAAAAGTAGCCGCTAACGAACTACCAAAAATTATTAGACATGGACATTCCGTAGAGCAACGGAATTTCAAATCGCAATAGTCGATATTCAAAACAACTAGGAGCAAAATAAAACACGAGAACTTAATCGTCACGAAAGCAGATGAAGGGAGCACAACTGTTTTAATAAGAAAACGAGTACATAGAAAATGAATATAATTCATTAACAAGAAAGGAATACAAGAAGTCCAGCGTGATTAAGAAATGCATTTCAAAACGAGATGAAAAACTGATCAAGGAAACAGACCTTTCTCACAAAGATTCAAAAAGAAAACAGTAAAACGTCCCAAATTTTACACACTAAGAGCCCTCCCCAAAATATACAGAGACTCATGTTCAATTTGACCATTAGCAAATTTCAAAGACGGACTAATTTACAATGTAAGCAAACTATCCAATGATATCCTAAAAGAATAACCACCACCAAAGAAGACAGGTAGATTAAGAATACCCTAGAAATAACTCAGCAATTAAATAAGTTAATAATAACATAATTATATCCTTTGAAATCACGAATATGTACTGTACACAAACGAGGAACACGCTACACAGACATATAAACAAATGCAACTTAAACGAAAAGTACCTCTACCTTATCTCATTCATGCCGATGATGTGTACTCAGACATAACGTCAGACGTTTCTCAGTGGTTTGATACAGGCGAATACAGATCTGACAACCATACCAAAAGCCTAAGTGTAATCACAAAGAGACTGGTTACATGAAAGGTGAAGTTAAATGTGAAATTATCACCGAGTTCGTAGGTCTTCGAGCAAAAATGTATGCTCTGGAAACAGAGTGCGATTACATTAACAGAGCAATGGGGTTAAGAAATCGGTTGCTGTCTCTATGAGCAATTATAAAGACTCTCGTCCTAACTATACAGTTCTTAAAAATCAACATACGTCATACATCACGCGTACACTATGCGTCAAGAGAAAGTTTCACTCTATTTTGATGACGAAAAACTTTGTTTACTTGATGTTAATGTTTTCACCTTACCATGGGGAAAATACAATTTTCAAGGGCAGTAGACCATCTACATAACACGGTTCTGTACACTTTGTATATACTTCTTATGATTGTTTTCTTTTTGTAAAGATGTATAGTACGAACTAATTGCAAACATACGTGAAGGAGTTACAGGTAATGCAGCTATATTCTTCTAAGATAAAGTACATGTTGTTTTTATTAACTAAAAATGTGGTAGATCACCCGACATGCTTCTCTACTCTAGTTGTTTTTCTTTTTTGCTTTCTTATTATAAACACTTATGCTATATCTGTTCTTATTTCATTCCAATCACTTACCATCACCTACCATGTTTTCCTAGTAGATGTTTTATTTATAAGCTCTTGCTTAAAGAACATCTAGTCCTCTCCCAACCACCTATTCACTTTTTGTCTCGTTAGATTAATTGGAAACGAAGCAATAGGTATTTATATGATGCACACTGCATGAGGTTCGAATCCCGAACCCAGTAGGCGAATATTTTATTTCCTCAAACACAATAGAATAACCCTTGCAGTTGATGTACTGGAGAGCTGGCGCAAAGAATCATGTGTGAGACAAGTACCATGCTACAGACAGCATGTAGTTTGACGTCAAACGAAACATAGCTGCCCCCACTCTGATGTCAAAATTGCAGCACATGGTCAGATCCCCCTAAAATTATGGGCTTTTTGTGCTGGGGCTAATTCGCAAGATGGCAGATAAACACTACGACTTATGTTAGCATCTAATCCGGACACAAGCTAAAAACATAACCACCGAGCTCGATAGATGCAGTCGCTTAAGTGCAGCCAGTATCCAGTATTCGGGAGATAGTGGGTTCGAAACCCACTGTCGGCAGCCCTGAAGATGGTTTTCCGAAGTTTCCCATTTTCACACCAGGAAAATGTTGGGGCTGTACCTTAATTAAGGCTACGACCGCTTCCTTCCCACTCCTTGCCATTTCCTGTCCAATCGTCGCCGTAAGATCTATCTGTGTCGGTGTGACGTAAAAGCAACTTGTAAAAATATTACAACTCTCCACCCCCGAATACCCCACCCAAACATCAGGGCCTGTTACAGCCAAAATGTCGGCGACCCACCACTGATGCCTCCCGACTCTGCCACCCAGATAATACAGAGATGTAGCCTAGCCATGCTCACTTTTCAAATCACCCGCAATGTGACGTCAAACATAATGGCGTCGCACATGTTTCACCAAGGTCTGTCTAGGGAGGTCTGGTCACGCTACCACAATCCTTTGCGGTGGCGGCCATATTGGGTCTCATATATCGTTGTTATGTGGGCGTGCCCGATATAATGATGTTAGTTATTACTTGTATTTTGAAGGAAAGCGGGATACTGCGCAGCACCAAATTGTTAAAATAAGACAACTGACGGAATTAGTGTTTCGCTTCCCGAGAGATAAACTCAGTGGGTACAAAACTGTAGGCGTTGATAAATGGCAACCTACAGATAATTGCTTCTTGTGCGAGGTTAGTGAAGTTATACATTCGTATTATTACTGAATAATAGTTTTATATGAACGATGTTTTATATTTATAGGTCTTATTATGTATTTTCTTCTAGCATCATTTTGAAGAATCTCAATTTGAACTAAAGAGGGCAGATGGACGGAAACTACTCAAGGGGAATTCCAACCCAACAATTTCCAACGTCCCTAATCCACCTCAGTCTTTGACAGATAATAGGAAACCTCCCAAACAAAGAGAAATGTCTTTCAAAACAAGCAAGAAAAGTAACAGGAAATGTATAACAGTAGTATTGATGTTTATGAATATTTCCTTTTCATGTGTCCGGCTGCATGGCTAAATGGTTAGTGTGCTTGCCTTTGCTCACAGGGGTCCCAGGTTCGACTCCCGGCAAGTTCAGGAATTTTAACCATAGTTGGACAATTTCGTTGGCACGGGGGCTGGCTGTATGTGTCGTCTTCATCTTCATTTCATCCTCATCACGACGCGCAGGTCGCCTACGCGAGTAAGATCAAAAGACCTGCACCTGGCGAGCCGAACTTGTCCTCAGACGCTCATGGCACTAAAATCCAAATGCCATTTCGTTCCATTCCTTTTCATGTAAACTACAGACAGTATCATTCTAACCTTACATGGAACGTAGAAATGTTTCACAGATATTTGAAATGCCTGTTCCTGTTCATTTACCAATTACAATCGCAACAAACAGCCAACATTTTATGTCCAGCTGGCCATCATTACAAAAATTTCATTGATAATAGCAGTCTTGTACTGTACTGTAGTTATTATTTACAGCTAAATTTCATTCATCTAAAATGCTCTATAGAGTACATTAGATGGCTGGACAAATACTTAGAGATCACAACATTCGCTTCACTCGCACTAACCAACTACTGTAATTTAATGTACCGTAGCCTAACATAATATCTTAATGTAATCCCTAAAATAGCCTAACCTAGGTTTACTCAACTTAATAGTGACTGAATTTCTATTTCTTATGGAATCGTGTCTACCAATGGCTTTAATTTTCTTAACCATTATTATTATTATTATTATTATTATTATTATTATTATTATTATTATTATTATTATTATTATTATTATTATATGCATGAATATTAGGACTCAGCTAAGAGCCCCATGGTCGCCAACCCACGCTCCCTAGTTAGGAGCGCCTGACGCCTCCTTCAGTCGCCTCTTATGACAGGCAGGGGATACCGTGGGTGTTGTTCTATTGCCCCCACCCACGGGGGGAAATCTATTTTGGGTTGTGACTACGAGGCCCTTAGCTGAGTCTTGACATTGCTTTCAGTATTCTAGCCCATCCGACCTCCCCTGGTCAACACTTGTTCTTTTCCGACCGCGACGGCATTAGTGCATTCGAGGCCTAGGAAGTTTTCCATTTCCACGCACTTTGTGGCCTTCATCTTTCTTTTGCCGATACCTTCATTTTTCGAAGTGTTGGTCCCCTTCCATTTGTTTTCTGATTAGTGTTTATAGAGGATGGTTGTCCAGTTGTACTTCCTCTTAAAACAATAATCACCACCACCACCACTTTGTATTGTATAGCTGAATGCATTATCAATAAACTAGTTAAGAGTAGCTAAGAACATCACGCTTGTTGCATATGTGCAGAATATTTTTGCCTTAGAACCTAAAGAAATACCATATGAATGGATAACAACAGTTACCATACATAATTTAATGCACTCAACTCAAGAGGCATTCAGTGTTTGTCAACATACTGGGGTAACCTTTTGGAAACTAGTATCGGAAATTACTTTCTTAATGAAGAAAACGCTGAAGGTAATTTATTACAACTGTCTTTTTATTAGGTACTTTAATTACAGTACTTCCAAGTTCAGTATTTCATGTACCGGTAATCAGAATATGACACAGGTACTGCACAGATTTCTATGTTTCTGTCAATAAGATTACGTATTTGACAGATTATATTAATAAGAAACACAGTAAGACCAAGTTGTAAGGAAGTAAAAGAGAAGAACACGAGCTTTTCTGTTGATTCTTGTTTCTCAAAAAAAGAAAAACATAATAATTTCAGGCTCTGTTAATTATCTTCCTATTCAAATAGCTGTGAATGTATTCATATCATTTAAGTGTTATACAGTTATATATACATGACCAGTAGATGCCCAATTAAATTCTTCATGAAAAATAATGATATTTTGTTTTTATTTCAATTTACGGTACCGAAATCCTCTGCATTCGAATACACTTGCCTTTGGTTACGCTCGCTTAGAGACCCAATATGGCGGCGCCATAAGTAGCATTCGTGACTTGACCTCCCTAGACAGACCTTGGTTTCACATCTCCCGCGCTGTGATGTCACACACCCAACAACTAATCAGGGTTTTGATCTACTACAAGCAGAGAACCCCCACCCCCTCCACCACAAACTAATCTATCTGATCTAATGCACACGTTTAAAGTGGATGATACGTATTTTGTAATGGTACCGTCATCGATGAGGAATATGAAAAAAAAAATCATCGACCATATGGAATTCGTTAATGTGTTCTGCATTGTGCCAAACTACGGTTGCGATGTCATGTGTGTTAGCAGTCGTTTCTCACATACGGTATTCTTGACTTCAGTGATGGTAAGGACGTCATGTGGGCTGTGAATAGGGAAGTAATAAGAGCGTGGCAAGACCGTCCATCCCCAAAGCCAAAAACAATGTTAATCTAAGGTCAATCAATCAATCAATCAATACTGATCTGCATTTAGGGCAGTCGCCCAGGTGGCAGATTCCCTATCTGTTGCTTTCCTAGCCTTTTCCTAAATGATTTCAAAGAAATTGGAAATTTATTGAACTTCTCCCTTGGTAAGTTATTCCAATCCCTAACTCCCCTTCCTATAAATGAATATTTGCCCCAGTTTGTCCTCTTGAATTCCAACTTTACCTTCACATTGTGATCTTTCCTACTTTTATAAACGCCATTCAAACTTATTCGTCTGCTAATGTCATTCCACGCCATCTCTCCGCTGACAGATCGGAACATACCACTTAGTCGAGCAGCTCTTCTTCTTTCTCTCAATTCTTCCCAACCCAAACATTGCAAACATTACTTCCATAACGCACCACTCACTAAATGACTGATGTTGAGAACATGATCGCCACCATAACGGTCCAAATATGCCTCATCTAGTGTCAACATCACAACATACATTTTACACACTTTCAAGTATATACCAGGCGACCTGGTGAAAATTTTATTGTACAACATTGAATGAAAATCTCACAAAAGCTATTATTACGAATAAACCACAGGACAGGTTAAATACATTCACATAATAAATAACATAACACAAAAGAATGAATTTAGTCCAGCGAAGGTGAAGTTGGTATTAACTCCCGTTGCAATTACAATTACAATTAAATATATATTTTTTTTACAATTGGCTTTACGTCGCACGGACACAAATAGGACTTGTGGCGACGATGGGCCAGAAAAAGGCTAGGACTGGGAAAGAAGCGGCCGTGGCCTTAATTAAGGTACAGCCCATGCATTTGCCTGGTGTAAAAATGGGAAACCACGGAAAGCCATCTTCAGGGCTGCCGACAGTGGGATTCGGGAACACTATCTCCTGGGCGCAAGCTAACAGCTGCGCGCCCCTAACCCTACGGCCAGCTCGCCCGGTACAATTAAATAGAAGTACGGCATGATTATACAATTAAAACTCACTGAGTATGTGAATACACACTAAGGAACTAAGAGACACTAAAGAGTCTGCCAGACTGACGAATGCGTGCGGCAAGCGTGTGAATATTATACCTCAGTGTCCACGACCTTGGCAAAAAAATATGTACCCCCTACCACCTTTCCTCACAGCACATGAAAAGTATCCGTAGCGCTATACAAATCGGTTAGCCCCGACGAACGGCATTTTGTGCGTATTTCCGCCAATAATTATGTTAATAATTAAAGAATATAAAGGAATGAATTAGCAGTTAAGACAGCAAAGCTTGTACAAATAGCTCTTTTTAAATAATTCCTAGTTCCAGCTGGCTTAAGTGGAATAAAAATGTAATATTTACTCCACAAATTGGAGGAGGGGCACGTGTCTCCCCTCGTCGCCCCCTTAATCGCCGCTATTGTTCGTAAATACGCCAAAGATGCAGAAAAGAAAATTTAATAACTTTTTGATTTATACACGTGTACACATTCCACTATATAAAATAGTCGTTTGTATGAAATGACAACTAAATACTGTTCGGTGAAATACGTCTGTAGTATTCGTCGCTGATGAACACACTAGCCATTGCCGATATGCAGACAGCAAATATAGTGCGGCTGTACCAAACACTAGCCTAGATCTATACGGTGGAAAACGTGGTTTACTAATGAAAGGGGTGCATTAGACCGGTAGCGCTGAGTAACATGCTGCGAGTGACATTCCGGTTGTTATCTCCACATATTCTGACGTAACCTGCCCACTGGCAGTAGTGCCACTCTGAAAATCAGTTGGCAGACATCCGATTCATCATTTGTGCATGCGGGACGTTTATAAGTAGAATGTACGCCGCTTGCAAGCCACCTGGTATGTATATTTGATTTTCAGTTTTGAACATTTTCGGGAGGTAAAAAATAGTTCCCATGCCTTTATAAGTCAACCCCAAGTAAAATCTAACAAGTACACTTCAATTCATCACTACTCATTTGTTTCTTCCAAAATCATTATCATGCATTCATTTTGCAATACACTTAAAATAAAATAAGCGATAACCCGTAGCACTTCTCTGCTTCTTCCCCCCCCCCCTCACGAACAGAGTTGTTCTCCGTCAGCCTTCCGCACATATATGTTTACATGTTTACGTGAGCGAGCTACAGCCGAGGCCGGTGACCAAGGTCCAGCTGAGACAGTTGGAGGTACGAACGCGAAACCAAGCGGGTTTAAGATAAGTACAGAAAACTTTTTTCAAATTCGCCAGTCTCAAAAACAAGCTTCTGAACTCATATAACGTTTCACACTTTTTTCATGATATATACAATTTACAGTCATTCACAAGTTTACGAAACGTGCACAATATTGTTCCTATATACGCATAATAACAACTTATTTGACAGAATCCGAGGTTGTTCTGCTAAAATGAAACGTCTTTCATTTATTATAAAGTATCCTTTACAATTGCATTATAGTGTTCTAGGTATTATCATTAGTGTATCGACAGACTAAAGAAAGTGTTATCATGTAGACGTACAACAACATAGATTATGTGATGCATTCTTAACAAAGCAAAAATAATCCTTTACTGACTTCAAAATTCAAACTAACTCTTTTACTGCAATGTATACGATGTCTCTGAAAGTGAAATTTACAATAAGTTATTACAGAAAAATGTCAAAAAATACTAGTGTTACACGTTCTAATCCCCCATGGAGCAAAATCCTCGAAGGGCCATGGCCTACCAAGCGACCGCTGCTCAGCCCGCAAACCTGCAGATTACGATGTGTCGTGTGGTCAGCACTATGAATGCTCTCGGCTGTTATTCTTGGCTTTCTATACCGACACGTGTTTTACACGAATGTGAATTTTCTCGTTTGTTTTTGCTATACTTATAGGAAACGATCACAAACAGAAAGCATTATTCTCATGTTGAAACTTGAATGGCCTGTGCTAATAAATATGTAAGTTTTGTACAAACTTGGCCGCGTGCGCACATTGTACAATGCGAACACGTTGAACTGCTCATGATAGTTCATTTGAACTGATTTTCGTCGTTAGGGACTTGGTGAGTCCCGTGCTGTTTTTGACGGCGTGTGGATTTTTCTGCAAATATATTGTATTGTAATGCCAGTCAAAGTGTATGCAGTTGTACTTAGTCACAAAAGCGTGACAGTTTTCTTTTCCTTCGGCTCATCCTTCTACTTCAATATCTAGCAGGATTTCTGTTTATTGGCCTCACGAGCCCAACAAATACATAATACACTCCTGAATAGCTGACGGAGTAAGGAATCGTACTCAGGCTCGTTTGGTATATAGATAATTACTTCAAATACTAGGCCAAAGGAATCATCGTACTCGTATTAACAAGACTAATAGCCTCCACTCAATATGTTGCAATCAGCGACATATCCGATATTCACATGACGACCACGACGAAGATGATGATGATAATAATCATAATAAGAGTACGACACTTTAGGTGGGTGTTCGGCGTCACAGGTCCGATTCATGGTCAGATCGGGGATTTTAGCTAAGTCCGGTTAATTCCACTGGTTCGAGGACTTCGTATTTGTGTTTGTACCAATATATCGTCGCTGCCGGGAAAAAACCTGCTATGTGAAATATTTTGGCTTAGAACTTGGACAGGTAAGGTTCTGTCATCTAAGGTGCAAGATTGTGTGAATAATGTCAAGGCATTCTCGCTCTTCATAATGTATGTGCTGCGGGTCAGTATATCTCAGAATATATTTTCACATAGGAGGTTTTCTCCCGGCAACGACGATATGTTCATTTGCACACACGACACACTACACTACCAATCCCCACAGAAACATGCAATAGCAAATACATTCCTCCACATAGGTAGCACCCTCTGGAAAAACCCAAATAGTAATTTGTATATAATTAAGTATTATTATTATTATTATTAACTTTTTTTGCTATTTGTTTAACGCCGCTCCAACACAGATAGGTCTTGTGGCGACGATGGGATAGGATAAGCCTAGGAATGGGAAGGAAGCGGCCGTGGCCTTAATTAATGTACAGCCCCAGCATTTGCCTGGAGTGAAAATGGGAAACCACGGAAAACTATCTTCAGGGCTGCCGACAGTGGGGTTCGAACCCACTATCTCCCGATTACTGGATACTGGCCGCGTTATTATTATTATTATTATTATTATTATTATTATTATTATTATTATGATTATTATTATTATTATTATTATTCGGCGTCTCTTCAAGTGGTAATATGTCAGTAGAAGTGAAGAGCGTAGGAGTCTCACTATATCGACCGGACCGACTATGCTGCAATTCGCTCCCACAACATGGAGCACAACTCACGAGCGATTAACCAATTGTACTACACATCCTGTTATACAACTTGCATTACGTCACACCGACACAGGCAGGTCCTACGGCGGCGATGGGATAGGAAAGGGCTAGGAGTGGGAAGGGAGTGGCCGTGGCCTTAATTAAGGTATAGCTCTAGCATTTGCCTTGTGTGAAAATGGGAAACCGCGGGAAACCTTCTTCAGGACTTTCGACAATGGGATTTGAACCCACATCTCCCGAATGAAAGCTCATGGCTGCCCGCTCCTAAACGCACGGCCAACTCGTCTGGTCACGTCCTGTTAATATGACACAAATAATGCTATGCTGTCACATTAGTAGATCTATGACGGGCCGGTAGAGAACATTCCCCACTACACAATATGTACGAGGGCGAATCAAAAAGTAAGTTACACTTCCAAGTTATGGCCATTTATGAAACCACCTACACATAGGCCACACGGCTATTAAAACATACAATTTAAGATCACTTTTCACTAAAATTTTCTCGGAACGGTCAACCAACTTTTCGATTCCGGATGCGTAGAAACCACTTTCAGCATTATGCAACCACCTGGGAACAGCTACTTTCACCTCCTCATCGTTTCGGAATCGTCGTTCACCGAGGTCCTTTTTTCAGCTTACCGAACACACGATAATCGCATGGCGCTAAGCCTGGACTGTATGGAGGATGTTGCCACACCTCCCACTTGAATCGCTGCAGCAGTTCGGACATTTCGCGGGCCGTGTGAGGTGTTGCGTTATCGTGCAACAAGATCACACCGGCGCTCAATTTTCCCCAACGCTTTCCGATAATTGCCTTATGGAACCGGTTCAACGTATGACAATACCATACTGAGTTGAGTGTCGTGCGTTTCAGCATATATTCTACGTGCACCACACCCTCCATGTCAAAGAACACTGTCGCCATTACATTACCTGCTGAAGGTTGGACCATGGCCTTCTTTCGTGGTGGCGATGTGGTGTACACTCATTCCACCATCGTTCTCTTTGTTTCAGGGGTGAAGAGGTACACCCATGATTCATCCTCTGTGATGATTCGCCCCAGAAACTCGTTGCCCTACATTAATTACCGTTGCAAAAATGCCAGTGACGATTGGAAACGTTGTCCATTGTGAACATCGGTGAGCAGACGTGGGACCCATCTTTGACACACTTTACGAAATCCAAGGTGCTGGTGAACAATGGAGCATGCTGGCAATTTCCTGCAGTGTTATGCGCCGATTCTCTCTAATGATCCCATCCATTCGGTCAACATTTGCAACGGTACTGGACATTGCGGGCTCACCTTGCTGATATTCGTCAGTGAGATTCGTGCGTCTCACTTCAAATTGCTTACACCACTTTACAATACCTGGGCGAAAAATTGTACGCTCACCATAAACAGCAGTGGTTTCATGATGAATGTCCGTGCAATTGAGCCTCTTAGCCCATAGAAATCTGATCGTTGCGCGCACCTCCAATTTAGAATGAACTTCCAGATTACGCGCCACTGAGCCTAGCCCACTCTGCACACCCAACCTTCCTATCGGACGTGTCAGGAGTTACTGTAGCTTGCTCCGCAATGTTCACGGTCACGACATACAGCCTGCTCCCGCGGCGTGCTATTGTAACTTACTTCTTGATTCGCCGTCATAGCTGGTGTCTTCTAGACAATATTCGCTGCAGTAGAGGAACTGATAAGCATATCTGTAGAGGTAGAGGTCCAGGTGGTCTTCGTAGATACCCCTTTTCTGTTGCTCCCTCGGATGAAAGTGTCTACTGCTCTACTAATATTGCAGACTGATTGTCTGGACTGGGCTGTATAGTGATGCTGCAAGTGTCTTAAAGCACGTTTTCAATGTGACAATCGCCCACCCTCGTCGGAGGGTCTGCCTTACAAGGGCTGCACTCGGCTAGTAATAGCCACACGAAATTAATTAATTAATGTGACAATGTAAAGTCATAATTAGTCTATGGTAATAAACATTGCTGTGCAGTCAAAACAAAGGCAAATTGTCATAGTGATTACAATTTATTTCGGTAGGTCTATTTCAGACATTAATACTATAGAAATAATTATTCCCTCTCTTCTAAAAGCTCATCAGATGAACAGTCGATCAAAGAAGGAATGAGTGCATGGTATTATATAAGCTCCTCGCGGGTACATTTCTCTCAGAAACTATTGAACCTATATATACTGTATGTCGTTTGTTGCGGGTATCCACATAGTTCGTATCTACTTAGGAGGCGAATTATATTTTGATAATAAAAATTAGTCTGATAATATATTAAATGCTCGGATATACAAACCATTCGATCAATCTTTTTTGAGCGCCTAGACATGTAGGAGATATCCCCAAAAATTAGGATATTATCGTGCCCAAAATTTCCGCATTTTTTGCCATTTACTACCTACACTCATGTAGGACAAATTTACGTTGGTATACCCGACACCTAGTAGATTAATGGCGTGTATGACGTTTGTGCTTGATGGGATATGTTCAATAGAAGGAGAATATTTCAGTTGCACATGTAGTGCTGCAGAAACATAGAATACAGAATTACACTTCACAATAGTCAAATTATCAACTGTCCCATTTCCAATCTCAGTACCGAACTTAAAAGTGAAACCTGGTGACCATTCAACCGATTACGGTCCTTTGGCGTACCAGTAGCAACGGTGCCCAGTAAGTTAGCCAGAAAATATTGTCCTCTGTCTCTACTTATTAATAAATTCTCGGGTTATCTCATGGGACTGAGTGACCAACGTTCGTGCCTTTAATCTAGGAGGAGACGGGAATTGAGTCCGGAGCCTTCGAGTAACAGGATTACATGTTACCCGTATACAGTGGAATGTGAAGGACGACATATAAACTATTGCATACTACATGAGAACACCTCTAAATGTATGTATTGAAACGACATAAAATCACATCGAACTTATTTCCCGCTTTTGCGTGGTACATTCTCGCTGTAGAGCACAGAAACCTCCCTCTGCAGAAACTGAAATTCACACATTCATATAATGGAAGGGAAAAGTAGAACCACGCGTACTTCCGCAATGGGTAACACACCATCAAACACCGGAAATCAATACTTTAGTTTTAGAGAATTTAATGAGCTTTCCACCAGCTTTGAACTTTAGATGGTAGATAGCACTACCCAGAACGCAGCAGTTGTTGAAATGCTTGGCAGATAAATGGAGGATCCCACGGTTATACGAACGGCAGGGGGCAGTGAAATGTACTAATTGAAAAATTGTTTCCCGGATTGATTTCGATGACAGTGATCAATTTAGCGCAATACACAACAGCATCACTATTACTCTGCGTCCATCAATCCCGCCTGTGCATGCTCCATCTGATTCACCCAATGCGAATAATGTTGGAATGAAATCTCCTGCAGGATACAGTCACTTCTCCATTCATCAAATTATGCTAAATGTATTTAATGGAGAAATATTGGATTAATTCGAAATGTCATTCTAGTTAAACGAGCCACCAAATTCAGATAACACACCATAGTATTATTAATAATAATAATAATAATAATAATAGTAATAATAATAATAATAATAATAATAATAATAATAATAATAATAATAATAATAATAATACACTTCTACAGAAGGAGACTGTTACACATTAAGTGAGAAATCAACATGTTCACCGTAAATGTACAACTAAGTGACCACGCTCATCAAACAGTGTTGATGATTAGACTGTTGTAGAATTTAATGAAAAGCAGCGGGACGCGTAGAATTGGACATCAGATGGAGACCAATGTGTCTATCATTCGGAGCGTTTCGATTGTCTCGTTTGTACAAAGACTAAAGTAGATGTTGACTGATGTATTATTCAATGGAAGTTGGTCATAGTATTGATCATTGTTCTTTGGACAATGAAGTAAGACAGAATACGAAACTTTAAATTAGTCACGAAAAATATCCTTCCTGTAACAGCATCTATGGAACTTCAAGTGTGTGTGTGTGTTTTTGGATCGGTTTATGGTGTCCCAGTTAATCTCCTCTGCAACGAAAGATGACTTCGTACGGTAGATCGGTGAACGGGTACGAAACAAAATACAACTTGTTGAGATATTTTGAGCTCTACAGGGAGATGCATTACCTTGATGAAATTTTATATTTTGGTCATATTTGTAACAAATTCCGTGAAGGAAAGCCACAATGAATCCGTACCATACAACATTGAAAGTAGAAGCGAAAAATGTGCGTGGAGCACTAGACCTGTTTTAAGGTAAAAGGTAATAAGACTGCAGTCCAATGCAGGTCTTGTAGAAAGCAGAACATCCATAAATCTTGATCTAGGAACAGTTATTATGCGTCTGATGATAAAGTGGTACACTTATTATATTATTACTGATGAAATCATTACCTGGTTGACATGGTGCACCTGTAGCATTTGCTCACTCTTTTGCGTCACTTGTTACAATGGAATACGGATCGTCGAAGCGATTAAGTAAAAAACTACATATTCACATAGATATCCTTACTGAACCCTTTAAGGCTCCTCGAAATAAATTTGCATGAGACCTTTCTTTTGGGTCGTCTATAGGTTCCCCGTCACTTGTTTACGTAAGAGGTGGGTTTGAGCATTAGGAGGTATGGTGCTTATAACAGATTACCATAAACCTATGTGTAGTAATAGTTTTATGATACATGAAGTTATTTTGTTTCCTGGAATAAAATTAAAAACTAAATACCAAATTAGTAAAGTTCAGTTAAATTTAATGCGTACTATATATTTCTTTAAGTTAATCCTTCGGTTACAGAAATCCACAAGAGACTGGAAATTACTAAAGCTGGGAGAAACTCGGCGCAGGTGGGAGTCGCGGTAAAAGCGAATAGATGGGCCATTTCCCTGTTTGTTTCATTACGTGATCGTGCTTAACAATGTACAGGACTAGCAGTTATGGACTTGCTCATTCGTGTGGGTGAGATAGCATTTTGTTGGAGATGGTTGTGAAAAAATGAAACGAACACTTAACTTAAGCGAGAGATTTTGAAGTTAGAGCGGAACTCTTTCAGTGTTAAAATGGAAATCTGCAGCAAGATCCATTCGCTAATAGGAAAGACTAAACTTTCTAGCTATCATAATCTGTTGTTAGGATTTCATCACTTAGTTAAAGCTAATTCTGAGGCAACGAGTTCCAATTATTTTTACAACTGTCTTCATATCTCACCGACACAGATAGGTCTTACGGCTACGATGGGATAGGAAAGACGTAAGAGTGGAAAGGAAGACGCAGTGGTCTTAATTAAGGTACAGGCCCAGTATATGCCTGTTGTGAAAATGGGAGACCACGGAAAACCATCTTCCTGGCTACTGACATTGGAATTCGAACTTACTATCTCCCAGATGCAAGCTCACAGCGGCACGCCACTAAACGCACGGCCTACTTGCTCGGTGACGAGTTCCAATGATCAGAAATTAGCATGATGGGAAGACATAAGAAAAGAAGAACTATTGGCTTCATTTTATGCATGTTACTGAAATAACAGTTATCATGGTATTTTTGGTGCCTTATCAAAAAGTATAGAATTGGATGAGATTTATTTCCCCAAAATTTAACTGATTCAGACAGGTACTCCAATTTCCTACAAATTTTATGTAAATTTGCCAAATAATTATATTGTACTATACAGTTAATAGTAATTATCTGTACCACCTCGTCTATCCTAAATTGTAGTGTTAAGGTTTTGGAAACATTTTAATTTATCTGTGAATTTACATATGATTGAGCTGTAATCATCATGTTCTGCAACATGAAACGGTAGGCTATATTTCAGGTTATATTGTGGAAAACTCGTGCTAATTTCTGTGTGACTCCACTCTAATTGTTACATTCCTCGTCTCTTTGTAGGCGAATATTTTAAGCAACACACTGTAAGTTTCGTGGAATTCATCACGATTGCTTCCAATTATTTCACATACCGAGTAAATCACAATTTTTATATTTTTCTCGTTACCGTTCATTTAATTGTCTTTGTGTAAATTCATGTAGTTGTTATGTTATCATGTAATTTTCGTATTGACATGTAACATTTGGCCACCTTGCAGTTATTTTTAATGGAATTCTTAAGTAACTTTAATATACTTCTCTAAACAGACATTTCAACCGGATTATCCCTTAATTGAAATTGTATATGAAATGATTGGAAATTCTACCATATCTACTTCAACACTGCATTTGCCGGCCTCAGTCCCATCCCTCCCGGGTCAACCACTTACTAGATATATTCTTGGTTAAACCATGGGAAATTGTTGATAAAACTCAGGTAATTGAAGGATTAGGTGATCATAAGGCTGTAATCATGGATGTAGGATTGGTATCAAGCAGGCTTAATAAGAGGGTCACACAAGACAAGAAATTGTACAGAAAAACTGAAGTGCTGAATTCGGGACTTACCTTAAATCACAATTCAGTTCTTGGATAAGTGGAGGAAGTAATGAGGATACAGTTTGGAAAAACTTCAAAGGAATCATTTGGAAAGGAGAGAAGAGATTTGTACCTGTTAAGAAGGATAAAGTGGCCTCATACCCTGTTTATTACACAAGGGAAATAACAAAATTAAAAGAAAGTGGAGAATAGTAAACAGGAAAATCAAAGAGGGCAAGGAGAGTAGAGAAATTAGAAAGCAGCTAATGAAGGAACTTAATAAATTGAAAAAGGAAGCAAGAGAATTACATGAGTGCCATACTTCAAGAGAGTAATGACCACAAAGGGAAATGGAAAAAAGCCGTATTAATATATTAGGAATAAAAAGAGAAAAATAATCCACATTCCCACACTGGTGGGAGAAGGGTGTGAACACATTTTAACAGATATTGAGAAAGCAAATCTAATTAGTAGGGAATTAAGAGATTCAGTAGAAGATTGTCAGGAGTTGGAAACCGAAACATAAGATAGAGAGGGCGAGACACATAAGGAAACAAGAAGCTTCTCATTCACAAATGAAGATATTTCCAGAGAAATCCTACTGTTTCAGTAAGGAAAACCAGCATGGAGTGATCAAATTACTTGGGAGGTATTCAAGACAATGGGATGATACATAGTGCCTTATTTAAAATTCCTCTTTGACTATGTCATAAATAATAGTGCAATACAAAAGGAATAGAAGGAGTCTATAATAATACTAATTTATAAGGGAAAGGGTGATAAAAGGAAACCTGAGAACAACAAACCAGTCATCCTGACCAGTGCAGATTGTAAAATACTGGAGAGTTTAATAGTAAAGTACATCAGAGGGCTATGTGAAGATAAAAATTGGTTCATGAGGAGTCAGTATGGATTTAGAAATAAATTTTCTTGCGAGGCACAACTGGTAGGATTTCAGCAGGACATATCAGATCAGTAGTATTCAGGAGACCTGTTGGATTGCATAACTATAGACCTTTCCAAAGCATTTTACAGAATGGAACATGGAATATTATTAAAGAAACTGGATCGAATAGGATTGGTTATCAGGACTATACGTTGGATAAGAACATTTCAAAATTCAAGAATTCGGAAAGTCGAAGTAGGAAGAGGAAGTTTGGAAGGGAATTGCTCAGGGTAGGTTAATCGGTCCATTACTTTTCTTCACATACACAAACGATTTAGGGAAAATATAACATCAAAAAAAAAGGTTGTATGCAGAGGACATAATTGTTTATAAGGAAATAATTAATGGAGGCAAATCAACTGTTATAACACATAAAAACAGGAGCTTGAAAACTGAATTTAAATATACTTGGATGAGGTAATTGTCCCAAAAGGTGACAAGTACAAATATTTAGGTGTGAGATTTGAAAGTAATTTGCACTGGAAGGGTCACGTTGATGACATTACTGGGAAAGCATATAGATCGTTCGTTACATGTCATAATGAGGCTACCTAAAGAATGTAACAAAGATTTTAAAGAGAAAATTTACTTAAGTACGGTTCGTCCATTATTGAAATATGCAAACAGTGTTTGGGATCCTGACCAGGAATGCCTAATAAAAGAAATAGATGGCGTGCAGAGGAAAGCAGCAAGATTTGTAACAGGGGATTTCAGGATATAAGTAGTGCATCAGAAATGCTAGAGAAACTTGGGTGGGAAACTTTTAAGTACGAGAAGGGAGAAAACTAGACTTATAGGATTCTATATAGCCTATAAAGGAGAGGAGCATGGGGGGAAATCTGTGAGAGGCTTCAATTAGAAAATAATTACATCGGCGGGGCTGACAACAAGTATAAAATTAGAAGGGATTTTAGCAGAAGCGACTGGGGTAAATTTTCATTCAATGGGAAGGGCGTGAATGAGTGGAACAGTTTACCAGTGGTAGTGTTTTATCCTTTTCCAAAATCTGTAAAGATATTAAAGAAAATAATGAAGAGCAACAGAGAAAAGGAATGAAATATTAGAGGGCATTCGACCTGTGCAGGTTATTGTAAATAAATATTTTTGTGAATAAATTAATTCCATTCCCTGCTCTATGGAGATTGGACGGCCGAAGAGTAGGTTACTGCCTGTAGGGGTAAAGTACAGTGGGGAGTTCGAGGGCCCTGGGGCCGCTACAGTATCTGTGAAGGCCCTTCAGGAACTGTGAAAGGCGGTGGCAAATGGGGCTCTGGTTTAGCCGCAGCAAATATTTGTGCTTACTAGGTTCCAGAAGGGGAAAAATAAATAGACAAATACATAAATGCAATGTTAATGTAAATCTTATAGCAGATGTATTCTACGTTCTGTATATGAAATGATTATGTTTGTAAGTACAGAATATATTATGAGTAGAATTTTGTAAATAATATAAATTTATTAAGGATGAGCTGTGTGTTTAATAGAAACGTTGTTAGTGTAAATTGTATAATACCGTATTTTAGGAAAAAAGGCTTCTTCTCTTGTTAATTTAAAATTTAGGGCTTGATAATAATGTATGTTTGTGTACCATCATACACCGAGGTAGACACCTCATTTGCAGATGAATGTTTTTATTTTGATTTGATTTGATTTGATTTGATTCGATTTGATTTGAGCCATAGCTCACTGACATCGTACTCACACTGATCACTGACCTGCTCCGTGGGCCTTCACCTACGTCAAAGCTGATATCACCGCAACTTCCAGAAGACGCCACCTTTATCTAGTGTATTCCATGAACTATGGTATATAAGCTCAACCAACCCACCGCTAAAATCAGTCCGCATTCATCCCCGGTGTGTGGTTGGAGGGATCTATCTGGTGTTTCTTACGCCCGCTCTTTATTCCCGATCATCAGAGAGTTTTACTTTCTACGATTGAATCGTGAGCAAAAGAGACACTAATTGATTCACGATAATTTTTCTCCCGGTGCCCTTCAGGGTTGATTTACTATCTATCTATCTATCAATGTTTTCATTGCTCACCATGAAGGGATGGGGTGGACCACCTAGAGGGTTACAGTCTCTCTCTGGCCAACTTTATTCCCTCAACTAGACTTGGATACGTACCCCGTCAGTTCCTTACTGTTTACGAGTGCTGGACACTACTTACTAGCCGGATACCTGCTAAGAGTTTAGACAGTGGATCATCTGTGGTGTGAGTTTGCATGTGAATATTCCATTCACCAATTAATTTATTACTTTTTAAAGTTTGCGCATTGGATATAAATTCAATTTTAATATAACTAATCTCTAAGGATGGTTTCCCCGTTGCATACCTGTCATTTGTTCCTCCCTTCTCTTCTAGGCTTTTTCGCGACTCTTAGGCAAAGATGAATGTATATCATTTATGTTATTCGATGTTTCCGTATGTGTTGATTCACTCGTTTGTCAGATTCTTGTCGGTGGTTCTTGTGGCTTAGGAAGTTCCTTGTAAGTGTATACTTACTTGTATCACGACAAGTTCATTATATTATCTGTGTTCAATGGTGCTGTTTACTTCATCTTGGCCAGAGAGAGGGGGTTACCCTCTAGGTGGCCCGCCCCACCCCTTCAGGATGGGGAATGAAAGCATTGTTAGTTAGTTAGTAACTTCATAATTAGATTCGTTGAAACAGCAGCGTCATGTCAAAGGTGTATCTTTTCACGAGTTGTTGTTCTTACTTTTCAAAATAATATGTATGTTCTTTTCAAACAGGAATAGACCGTTTACTGTGCGTAACCTTAATGCATTCTCCTAATTATTTTGTACCTACCATGGAAACCTCATTTAGCCCAGCACATTCTGAACTGTAATAAAACTTTATCAATATTTTGGAATATATTTCCTGTCTATACACCCAATACCTATCAAATGTAAGAAGATCTACACATGGCAAAAAGACAGTTCTACGAAAGGTTACCTAACGTAGTTGTACCTCGAACTTCATATCGATTACCAATCGACACCTAACAAAATGTACTTGTTAATAATAATAATAATAATAATAATAATAATAATAATAATAATAATAATAATAATAATAATAATAATAATAATAATAATAATAATAATAATAATAATCTATTTTCAACGTTGTCAATGATAGATAAACACATAGAACTACTTCGTGTGAAATTAGTATGCAATAATCTGCTTAACTGTGAGGTCAGTACATTTCATTTATTAGAATCGGCAAAGAAGTAGCTGGGGCACTGGAAAAGATACATCGAATCATTAGATGATTATTGACATTCATTGAATAGTATACCGCCGTTGTGCCTCGAAGAATCGCTATGTGACAAAATCACTACATTCCAGCAAAGTATAAAACATTAAAAGTTTTCGTTGATTGGCTAAATTACTCGGAAAACATATTGGTGAACGTAGATGTCAGCAGAGAATATCATCATTTACTTGGGATTTATGGAGGTTAATCTAACAATGCTAAGTTCTTGGGCGGAAAATAGTGGACTGTCTATTGCGTTTTTTGTTGGCACAGAACGCTTCTTTTCAAGGACAGTAGTAGTAGGGCAAGGCCGGTTCTAAATCACTGCGTGAGGCTTTTTTGTGCTGATTCAGCAACCGAGGTCATTGACCGCGAGTTGTGTACCTACGGGGGTTCTGACCCGAGGTCACTGACCCCTAGTTGAGTAGTAGGGCAATGGGAATTCGCGGATTTTGCATAAGAGAGCAAGCCTAACCTCACACACATCATCTTGAAGGGGCCTAACCTCACTTTTATGGCCAGATGCCCTTCCCAACGTCATATTTTGCAAAAGAGAGCAAGCCTAACCCCACAGTCCCCATCTTGGAGGGGCCTAACCTCACTTTTACGGCATGATGCCCTTCCCGACGCCACCTTGGAGGGGCCTATCCATATAGGGCCTAGTTTTAAGTCCAGATGCCCGTCCGGACGCCATCTTGCCAGATCCCCTTCCCGACGCCATCTTGGAGGGGCCTAACCTCACAGGGCCTAATTTTACGGTCAGATACCCTTCCCGGCGCCATTTCGCTATTTTTCTTTACGTCGCACAGGCACAGATAGGTTTTATGGCGACGATGGGAAAAGAAATGCCTAGGAATGGGAAGGTAGCGGCCGTGGCTTTAATTAAGGTACATCCCCAGCATTTGCCTGGTGTGAAAATTGGAAACCACGGAAAACCATCTTCAGGACTGCCGACAGTGGGGTTCGAACCCACTATATCCCGGATGCGAGCTCACAGCTCCGCCCTCATAACCGCACGGCCAACTCGCCCAGTGGCGCCATTTTGGAAGGGGCATTCGGCATGTGAGGGACTCCTTGGAAACAACTTGGCGAATGAAATGGAAGTCTGTAGGGAGCTATCAATATTAATGCAGCTTATGAAAGAAAAGTAGAACTGGCTGAGTCAGCAAAGAAGATGCATATGGATGTGCTAGGAGTAAGTGATATTCCGGTGAGGGGTAATAACGAAGAAGAGATTATAAAGTGTACTTGACCGGTGTTAAAAGGGGATCAGCAGAGTGTGGGGTAGGGCTTTCCATCAGGAATACTATTGCACGCAACATAGTTTCAGTTGGGCACGCAAATGAGTGAATGATGTGGGTAGATTTGGCAGTTGTAGGAATTATGACGAGAATTGTCTCAGTGTATACACCATGGAGGGTGCAGGTGAGGAAGAAGTTGACAAGTTTCATAAAGCATTGAATGACATCGTAGTCAGGGTCAACAGCAAAATTAGGATAATGATAATGGGCGATCTCAATGCGAGGATTGGAAATAGGACTGAAGGATACGAAAGGGTGATCGGTAAATGTGGGGAAGATATGGAAGCTAATATGAATGGGAAGCGTTTTCTGGAGTCCTGTGCTAGTATGGACTTAGCAGTTACGAATACATTCTTCAAGCATACGGCTATACACCACTACACTTGGGAGGGTAGGGGAACAAAATCCATAAAGAACTATATCTTAGCCGACTAAAAAATCAGGAAATCTGTTAGGATTGTAAGGGTTTTTCGGGGAATTTTCGATGATACAGACTGTGGTGATCTGTAGTGAGCTATGTACCACTAGGCCTAGGACAGAGAAAGTGAAATCTGTCTGCAAACGAATAAGCGTAGAAAATCTCCAGGACGATGAAATTAGACAGAAGTACATGGACATGTTTAGTGGGAAGTTACGAACAGTAGACAGTAAGCAGGTTCAGGATATAGAAAGAGAATGGGTGACATACAGGGATGCTGTAGTAGAAACAGCAGGGGAATGTCTAGGAACAACTGTGTTTAAAGATGGGGAAAAGCGAACATATTGATCGAATGATGAAGTGAGAGCAGCTTGTAAACGTAAAAAGAAGACTTATAAGAAACGGCTCCAAACAAGGGTTGAAGCAGACAGGGCATTGTACGTAGATGAAAGAAACAGAGCGAAAAAATAGTTGTTGAATCTAAAACGAAGTGGTGGGAAGATTTTAGTAATAACCTTGAAAGGCTAGGTCAAGCAGCAGGGATACCTTTCTGAACAGTAATAAAGAATCTTAGGAAGGGAGAGAAAAGGGAAATGAACAGTGTTTTGGGTAATTCAAGGAAACTCATAATAGATTTTTGGGAATCACTAGACAGGTGGAGGGAATTTTCTGAAGATCTTCTCAAAGTATAAGGAAATATTCCTGGTGGTGTCGTGAACAACAGAGCTCATTGGGAGGAGAAAAATGATGTTGGTGAAATTACGCTTGAGGAAGTGTAAAAGGTGCGAAATAAAGTTTATTTTCATAAAGCAGCAGGGATAGATGAAATAAGACCTGAATAGGTGCAGTAGAGTGGGAAGGCGAGTATAAAATGGCTTCATAGAGTAATCAGATTAGGATGGAGTGTTGGTAAGGTACCTTCAGATTGGACAAATCAGTAATTACATCTACCTATAAGCAAGGGAACAGAAAGGATTGCAACAACTATCGAGGTATCTCACTGATTAGTATACCAGGCAAAGTATTCACCGGCGTCTTGGAAGGAACGGTTCGATCAGTGGCTGAGAGGAAGTTGGATGAAAACGAGTGTGCTTTCGGATCACGGAGAGGCTGTCAGGATCATACTTTCTGTATGCGCCAGGTAACTGAAAAATGCTCCGAGAGGAATAGACAGTTATATTTATGTTTCATGGATCTAGAAAAAGCATGTGACAGGGTACCGAAGGGAAAGATGATCGCCATACTGGGGGACTATGGGATTACGAGTTGATTATTAAAATTAATCAAAGGCATTTATGTTGACCATTGGGCTGCAGTGAGAATAGATGGTAGAATGATTTCTTGGCTCATGGTACTTACAAACGTTAGACAAGGCTGTAATCTTTCACCATTATTCCTTCTTTAAAGAAATCATGTCGAGGGCTTACTTCTAAAACCTCGTATCTCCCAATACACTTCCTATCCATTTTCTTCCTTAAGACTGGTCACGCCTCCCAGCCACATATGGATGCACAGTTCATCAGAACAATTTTAGTTGTGTTCATTTTCCTATGCTGACGTGTAAAGGAAAATGAACCTTAAATATATTAAACTGTAGGAGTGCTTAAATTCGCCATGAATACAACATCCCTACAATACGGTATGGTAAGGTCCATTTTCCTTTACACGTCT
This sequence comes from Anabrus simplex, assembly GCF_040414725.1. Taxonomy (NCBI): domain Eukaryota; kingdom Metazoa; phylum Arthropoda; class Insecta; order Orthoptera; family Tettigoniidae; genus Anabrus; species Anabrus simplex. The sequence goes on from NC_090266.1 coordinate 502,828,296, forward strand.
GGACAGGAAAATGAACACTACGAAAAAGGTTCTGATGGACTGCATATAAATATGTGGCAGGGAGGCGTGACCAGTGTTAAGGAATATAATGGGCAGGAAGAACATTGTAACATACGAGGTTTTAGAAGTAAGCCGACGATGTGATGAAAGGTATAAAGTGGCAGGGAGGGATTCAGGTAGATGGAAATGTAGTAATCAGTCTGGCCTATGTTAACGACATTGTCTTAATGGCAGATTATGCGGACAGCCTGCAGTGTTATATAATGGAACTTGAAAATAGGTGCAATGAGTATGGAATGAAAATTAGCGTTTTGAAGACTAAATTGCTATTAGTAGGTATGAAATCGAAGAGAACTGAATTTCAGATTGGTGACACAAAGTTGGAACACGTAGATAATTTCAAGTATTTAGGATATATGTTCTCCCAGGATGGTAATATAGTAGGTGAGATTGAATTAAGGTGCAGTAAAGCTAATGCTGTGAGTTCGCAGTTGTGATTAACAGTATTCTGTAGGAATGAAGTCAGATCGCGGACGAAACTCTCATTACATCGGTCTGTTTTCAGACCAACTTTGCTTTACGGGAGCGAAAGCGGGGTGCACTCAGGACATATTATTCATAAGTTGGAAATAACACACATGAAAGTAGCGAGGACTATTGCTGGTACTAACAGGTGGGAACAATGGCAGGAGGGTAATCGGAAGGGCTAAGTTTGGAATGAACACGATGGATGAAGCTGCGCCCATAAACCAGCTTCGGTGATGTAGTCAGGTGAGTCGAATGGAGGAGGATAGGTTATCTACGAATATAATGGACTCTGTTATGGACGGTAGGAGAAGTATAGGGAGACCAAGACGACGATGGTTAGACTCAGTTTCTTATGATTTAAAGATAAGAGTTATAGAACTAAATGAGGCCACAACAGTAGTTGCAAATAGAGGATTGTGGCGACGTTTAGTGAATTCACAGAGGCTTGTAGACTGAACGCTGAAAGGCATAACGGTCTATAATGATGTATGTATGTACTGTATTTTATTATTATTATTATTATTATTATTATTATTATTATTATTTCCAATTGCACAGTGTAATCAGTATTCGTAAGTTGGAGGGTCATACTTAAGCTAAAAACGGAGCACGACTATTGCGTCTGATTGTAATGAAAGATGTGGCTTATAGGGTTAGTCTTGCTGCAATAGCACTTTCTGCCCCTGTGAGGAAAGCAGTGCAAAACGACCTCACTCCCCGCCTTGCCTAGTACGCCTCATTTGGCACCACTCTTTATATTTTGCCCTCTTTCTATAATGCGTAACCCTTGGTGGTGTTATTTGAGGATCTAACCAGCCACTGTGCTGATGACCTAACGGACAGTTGACGGTATTAGAAACCAACAGCATTACTAAATTAATTGATCTTAACGAGCTCGTGTCCGATAGAAGGTACGCTAATATTTGACACAAAATTTAATTTTGTTGACCGGCTGAGAAGGATACTTGGTTAGGCGTTAGCATTCTCAATTCAGGTTTGCGAGATAGCGTTCTGTCACAGTCTATAAATGTGCATTGAGGAGTGTTGAAATATGAGTGATCCGAACCATCACTTAAGGGACGTTATGAAACACCTTTGAGGGTGAAATATCGGCACTCCGAATTCTCCCAGGACTGAGCTAGGCTAAAACGATGCAAATTTTACGGTAGAATGATTCTTCTTCCTAGCAGTACTAGCAGAAAGTTTTGCAGTGGTTCAACGTCGGAGTAACACATCGCAGGTTTTCGGCAATGCAAGAATGGGAAAGGGAAAGGTAGCGACCGTGGCCTTAATGAAGGTAAAGCCCCAGTATTTGCCTAGTATGAAAGTGGGAAACCACAGAACACCTTCTTCAGGTCTGACAACGCTGAGATCGAAATCACCATCTCCAAAATGCAAGCTTTCTAATACCCGACCCGAACCGCATAGTCTACTCGCTCAGTGATGGTGATGGTAGTAGTAGTAGTAGTAGTAGTACAGTTATTATCGTGGAATTGTGGCAATATTCTGTTCATTCATAATAACAATGCAATTCGTTCCGCTTTGCTCACCATACTCTCGTGTAAAATTCTACGTGATTTTGTAACATCATTTTATTGCAATCACAAATTGAAATTGAACTCAAGAATATTTATACGTTTGATTACATTTTAATAGATATGATTTCACTTCTTCTTCAGTAGGCCCATATACCCGGGAACATCATGTAGCACTATATCACTTCCCAACAAAAATAATATTGTGACAGTGTTATTTACGAAGAGAATGACTATTCAGTTTCAATTTCAGTATTCAGCTGAAACATGTGCGTAAATTCGTATTTTATTTTATTCACATAAATCCGGAAATAAAGTTGACGTATTTTATTTCGATAGAATATTTTATAGGCATCATAAAATACGGGAAGCACTCCTACTGTTCGCCACCAACTTCGCATTGTGAGTTACAAAAACATTTTATGAAAGCCATTTTGAAGGATAACATTATTTTGTGTCTTCATTCAGCATTTGAATGATTGATCTATGTTATATGGAGACAAGTAAAGGTCTTGCTGTTATTTTCATATCACAAGGAAGCTCACTGATCATCTGTTAGCATGAATTAGGCCAGGAGTGATATAACCGTACAGGGTGCTTGGAAACAACGTGAACCGGAAAAATGTGTTGAAAAGGATTGGTCATACTAATAAAATTTGAAAAAAATCGATACGCCACGCCGTTGTCAGTTTATTAGCTTCTGAAGTTAGCCAATCAGATCGCTTCGCGGGCGAATTCATATGGGCTTTATGAGGCGGTGTTGCAAAATCTGCACGTGACTTAAGACTAGCTTGAGAGCCATGCAGCATTGAACGGAAACACACCGTGGGCTTCAGCCGGTGTTACGGTAGCGCACTTGCTATGGCACAATTCTGTCAGCTCGGAAGTCCGTATTTCAATCCTTCTCCGAGTGAAGTTCTTTTTATTCCATTGACGCTCTCAAGCCATTCTTAGGACACGTTCAAACTTAGCAACACCGCCTCACAAAGCCCGTGTGAATTCGCCCTCGAAGCGACCTGATTGACTAAGTTCTGCTGCTGATAAAATGGCAACGGTGTGAATTACCTATTTACCTTTTCAAATATTTATCAGTATGACAAATCCTTTAACGCTCATATACACGGTTGAGGTTGTTTCCCCCACCCTGTAGTGTCTAACTTCTAGATTTACCAAGCTGTCGTCAGATATCAACTTAATACATGTTTCCAAAGCGCGACTACAGTTGCCATTTAACAAGACGTTATGTCCACTCGTTCACCGAGCCAACCAGTTAGCCATACCGAAACGAGTTAAACAAGCTGACGTTTAGTGAATAGTCCAAAATACCTGTATTTTATAATGACGATAGTCCCACAAATGTTGTAATTACCTCATTGGTATTGTTAGTTCTGTTGTTGACTTTGGGACACCTCGGTCATCAGTCTCATGTGTTTGTGAATGCGGATACTATTCGATAATCTGCAGCAGTGGTCTGTGATGTGTAGTTAAATATTAGTTACAATTATTTGTGTATAAAACACAGATAATCACTTCAAGACGTAGTATAATCCTGTAGCACAGAAAGATCCGGAGAACATTTTTCATTATTAACATTTGTTGGTGTCAGGTTGCGATTTAAACCTGAAACCTCTAGACGTGGAAGAATTTCCGTCTCAAATATATTTTACGAAGTATACATCTATATATCTCTATATATAAAATAAGAGTTTTGTCTGTACATTGCTCAGAATTTGAAAGAATGGTATTTCTGTATCGGTCATCTCCACGGTAACAAGGAAATGCACTTTTTACTTTTCCGTAATGTCTGTCTGTCTGTCTGTCTGTCTGTCTGTCTGTCTGTCTGTCTGTCTTTATGTATGTACACGCATCACCAGAAAACGGCTGAATAGTATTTCATGAAAATCGGTATGTAAAGTCGGGGGATGAGCCACTAAAATCTAGGCTATAATTAATTTTATTCAAGCTGAGTGAAATGGTAGTTTAGGGGAAGGTCTAAAATTAAATTCTCAAATATTTACATTATTAGTGGTCTTATAGATAAATACTACATAACTAAAGTTACATAGAATTATATTTCCGTTCATTTATGTCTTATATATTTTTACTGTACCGGCTATGATAACACAGATATTCATGAATTTGGATTTTTGTTGCTAAGTCCATTTCAACGCTGAGCCACGAGAAAATGGGTGAGCAGAATTTAATGAAATTCAGTATACAGAGTTGGGGTAGAATAAACTGTAGCCTAAGCTATAAACATTTTATTCACCGTGGATGAATTGGTAGTTTAGGGGTAGGCGCCTAAATTTTTTAATACTTTTTATTTTTCCTACAGAAACGTACTACATAACAAAGGTTATAGAGAATACAGTTTCCTATCATTTATGTTTTATTCAGTTTTACATACCGACTATAAGAATAGTATTTCAGAGTTGGAAGAAAACAAAATGTGAAGGCCTACAATATCGAAAGCGCATAACATTGATCGGCAATAACATTACATTGACCATTGTTTGTTGTGATGTTCTTTGCCTCTAATGGTGCCCTCAACTCCGATAGATGGGGTTACGGTTGCGTACCGAGTATAACAGCCTGACTGAATATTGGCGAGAAATAGCTGGGGAGTTAGAAAACTTTTTTCTTCAGCATGCCATTCCTCTGGTTCATACATTGTCTGATACTGCTGGTACGTAACACACTGGTTCATCATAATATTCCAGCTATTGCATCCTTACTCTGACGCGCTGTTTTGAATGAGCAGTGTGCACATTTGGCAGAGGCTCACTTAGTGATAGTAGTATGACCTGGTCTAGAATTACAATTTAGGCCTACTCCAAATTATAGCACCACAATTCACTAAATAATTCAAAATTCAACCCTGAAAAGAGTCGTTTCTTAAAAAAAAAAAGCGCCTTCCTTTTCACTTTTATTAAATTCTACATTCATTTTATTCCAAATTAGCAGTGAAGAGGGCGTTTTTCCTCTGGCTTGGAGGAAAAATTTGCCTCCAAGTCTGATAGATTTTTCCGCCGCCGGTGTAGTGAAATGAGATTTTCCGACTCATAGGTTACTCCTAGGAAACAGATTAGTAGAAGGGCATAGATTTGCCCTCGGACTCTCCACTATTCGACCCTTCCCCCGCCCCGTCAGGAAAGACTAAGAATGTTCACGGATCACGGCTGTCTGCAGCTTGGTCATTCCAGCTCTAGAAGTTTGAACTGTTAGATCGGCAGCGTAGTACTGTTCGTTAAAAGTCAGAAAATGAATGGTTTTTCATTCGATCGAGTATTTCATGTTGCTTTTAATCGCGCCATTCCTACTGACGTAATTGTTTGTTGTGGTGTGCTTTGTGTTTTATGTTGCCAGTCATGGCCGATAGATGGGAATACCGCAGTATACCGAGTATTTTTTTAAAAATTGCTATACGTCCACCGGCACAGATAGGTATTATGGGGACGATGGGATAGAAAAGGGCTAGGAGTGGAAAAGAAACGGCCCTGGCGTTAATTACGGTACAGCCCCAGCATTTGCCTGGAGTGAAAATGGGAGAACACGAAGAACTATCTTCAGGGCTGTCGACATTGGTTTTCGAACCCACTACATCCCGAATGCAAAATCACAGCTGCGCGCCCCTGACCGCACAGCCAACTCGCCCGGTCGTAACGAGTATAACAGCCTGCCTGAATATTGGCGGGAGGTTGCTGGGGAGTTAGATAATTTTCTTCTTAAGCATGCCATTCCTCTGTTTCATAAATTTTCTGATTACTACTGGTAAGTAACAAAATGGTTCTTCATAGCTTTCGAGCTATTCAATCCCTGCCCTGAGGCACTGATTGGAATGAGAAGTGTGAATATTTAACGGAACAGTGGCAGGGGAGTGTTCACGGCTGTTTGAGACCTGGTCATTTTAGCACTGGAACATTGGACTGTTAAATCGGCATCGTAGTACTGTTCGTTAAAAGTGAGAAAATGTGCGGTTTTTCATTTGAGCCAGTATTTCATATAACATTATTTTAATCCCTACATTCCTACTGACATTTCTGTAATGGCGTTAGTTAACTGTAGTTACGAAAACCATATGGACAGCCTTTCTGAGAATCCCGTAGCGAAGCACGGGTACATCAGCTAGTATAAAATAAGCGTTTTGTCTGTAAATTGCTCAGAATTTGAAAAGAGTGGTATTTCTGTATCTGTCATGTCCACAGTAACAAGGAAATGCAATTTCTACTTTTCCGTAATTTCTGTCTGTCTGTCTGTCTGTCTGTCTGTCTGTCTGTCTGTCTGTCTGTCTGTCTGTCTGTCTGTCTGTCTGTCTGTCTGTCTGTCTGTCTGTCTGTCTGTACACGCATCACTAGAAAACGGCTGAAGAGAATTTAATAAAAATCGGTATGCAGAGTCGGGGAATAAGTCGCTACAATTTAAGCCATAAAAGATTTTATTCACGGTGATAGAAATGGTAGTTTAGGGGAAGGCTTAAAATTTAATGTTCAGATTTATGTTATTTGTGGTTCTATCTCAATAAACATTGGTATGCAAACTCGGAGAATAAGTCGCTATAATCTGGGCTATAAATAATTTTATTTACGTTGACTGAAATGGCAGTTTAGGGGAAGGCCTAAAATGTAATTCTTGAATATTTACGTCATTAGTGGTCCTATCTCATTAAAAACTGGCATAAAAAGTCGGAGAATTAGCCACTATAATCTAGGCTGTACACCATTTTAGTCGCGCTGAATTAAATGGTAGTTTAGGGGAAGGCCTAAAATTTAATTCTCAAATATTTGTGTTATTAGTGGTCCTATCGATAAATACTACACAACCAAAGTTATACAAAATGAAATTTCCGACAATTTATGTCTTGTACATTTTTTTGCTAGGGGCTTTACGTCGCTCCGACACAGATAGGTTTTATGGCGACGATGGGATAGGAAAGGCCTAGGAATTGGAAGGAAGCGGCCATGGCCTTAATTAAGGTACAGCCCCAGCATTTGCTTGGTGTGAAAATAGGAAACCACGGAAAACCATTTTCAGGGCTGCCGATAGTGGGATTCGAAACTACTATATCCCGGATGCAAGCTCACAGCCGCACGCCTCTACGCGCACGGCCAACTCGCCCGGTTTGTACATTTTTTTACCGTGCCGGCTATGATAACACAGATATTCATGAATTTGTATTTTAGTTGCTAAGTCCACATCGACGCCAAGCCACGAGAAAAAGGAGTAACAGAATTTAATGAGAATCGGTATATAGAGTCGAGGAATAATAAACTACAGTCTAAGCTATAAACAATTTTATTCACCCTGGATGAAATTGTAATTTACCGGGCAAGTTTGCCGTGCGGTTAGAGGCACACGGCTGTGAGCTTGCATCCGGGAGATACAGGGTTCGAATCCCACTGTCGGCAGCCCTGAAGATGGTTTTACTTTGTTTCCCATTTTCACACCGGGCAAATGCTGGGGCTGTACCTTAATTAAGGCCACGGCCGCTTCCTTCCAACTCCTAGGCCTTTCCTATCCCATCGCCGCCATAAGACCTCTGTGTGTCGCTGTGACGTAAAGCCACCAGCAAAAATCCCAATAAATTATAGTTTAGGGGAAGGCGCCTAAAATTTAATTTTTAAATACCTATGTTTTTCGTCCTATCGAAAAGTACTACATAACAAAAGTTACAGAGAATACAGTTTCCGATCATTTATGTTTTATTCAGTTTTACCGTACCGAATATGATGACTGGTATTTCAGATTCGGAAGAAAACTAAATGTGAAGGCCTTCACTATCGAAAGCGCATAACATTGATCAACAATAACATTACGTTGACTATTGTTTGTTGTGATGTTATTTGTTTCTTATGCTGCCTCTCAGCTCCGATAGATGGGATTACCGCTGCGTACCGAGTATAACAGCTGAATGAATACTGGCGGGAAATAGCCAGGGAGTTAGAAAATTTTCTTCTTTAGCATATCATTCCTCTGGTCCATACATTTTCTGATACAGCTGGTACGTAACACACTGGTTCTTCATATTATTCCAATTATTCGATCCCTACTCTGACGCGTTGTTTTTTTAATGAGCAGTGTGCATACTTAAGGCGGAGGCTGACTTAGTAGTAGTATGGCCTGGTCTAGAATAACAATTTAGGTATATTCCAAGTTATAGTACCAAAATCTATATATATAAAATAATAGTTTTGTCTGTACATTGCTCAAAATTTAAAAAGGATGGTATTTCTGTATCAGTCGTGCCCACAGTAACAAGGAAATGCACTTTTTCTTTTCCGTAATTTCTCTCTGTCTGTCCGTTTGCCTGTCTGTCTGTACACGCATCACGAAGAAACGGCTGAAGAGAATTTGATGGAAATCGGTATACAAAGTCGGGTAATAAGTCGCTACAATCTAGGCCATGAATAATTTAATTCAAGCAACACTCTCCATTCTCATTTCGTAGCATCTATCAGTCATTACTAAATCACTTTTTGAGTGGCGTCCTCATCGTACTAATAGCCGATATATGATTCATTCATTACATCCCTGACCCGGTCACTGACTAGAAAACAGATTGTAGGTTTTAATTTTCAGTTCGTTGGGAAATAAATATTACGAGCAATGTAATGTAGTCTTCGAGAATCCCAATGAGATCAATGTTGAAGGAAATAAAATAGGTGTTCATCATGCGAATATATGGACTGATATTGATAAATGGACAAGCATTTAAAGATTGAGTTTTATTTTCGAAACAAAATTTCCCGAAGGATACTGGCATATTGAACGTATGGATGGTCGTCAGAATATTAATCCGTGATACGGTAATGAAATGAATTTCATGGATTTGATAGATAATTGTGTTTGGACGATCTTCAGCACCAAGTAATACCAATGACAAACGCGAAATATCGTATAACTGGAAATAATATCAGTGTCGTATGATGTAATGCATAACTTAGTACTTGCTGTTGAGTAGTTGTTGATGCAGTACGCCTGTCTTGTACTCAGTATTAGAATTTCAAATATTCACAGAAAAATCTACGGACTATTCCAGACGCTGTGCGACCATGATAACACCAAATCATGATTATCTTTGGTGATGTTGTGTACCTAGATTTTTTATTTATTTAGGTGCAGCAAATTTTAGGATTCCACGAGTATGCTGTCCTATTCTGCAGTTTTGGTCATTATTTATTGGAGATGAGCTACGAGTTTCATTTTGATGTCCATGATCATTTCGTTATTGGGTTTCACGATTGAATGCATTTTATTGACGAACACTCAAGTTGTTATTCGAGTTTTTGCTAATTTGTGCGATGAATTTTTACGATATATTAATAGAAAACCGGAGGACAAGATTTTGGCAAGCAAATAACAGATATAAATGAATAAATGTTTTCCTATGTTATTCTTGTCAGCGGACGAAAACCATTAATGTACATAATTAAATTAATAATAATATATTTTAAGCCTTCAGCAGATTGTCATGATGGATTTGATGAATTGTTTGAGTTATTAATTTAACGCTAAATTAATCACCAACATGTTTCTTTAATTGTATGATATTTAATGCCGTGTGTGCTGAGAACATAAAAACCAACTAAAGCATACAGGAATTTATACAAATGCGTTGATTGTCGTATTCAATGTCCTTTATTATCCGATCATGTAGTTATTTTCAAATATTGTCAGTTATGTTTCATTAAAAGGATGGTTTAATTAAATCGGAATACCCTTCCAAACAAAAATAAATGATCGATGTTCTTGTTTATAGATTAAGTATTAGGATAGTTTCAAATAGTTATAAGATACGTATTCTTGTGATGTTGATAAGATCCTGATGGTAAACGTTGTAATACGTGACCGGAATTCAACGAACTTACACAACCGAGAGGGCATTTTCATGGATCTCCGTTGACACCAGCCGTGGCATACCCATAACATTGTTCGAACCTTTTAGTCAGAACCATCAATGAACGGTCATACATTTCCGCCGCCCAATGTAAGGTCACAGTATGTATGTATGTATATATGTATGTATGTATGTATGTATGTATGTATGTATGTATGTATGTATGTATGTATGTATGTATGTATGTATATAGAATCCCCAGCGCGAAAACTGGTTTGACAAGCAACGTGTGAGCCATCAATCGACATGGTTAGTCTAACCGTCACTGGAGAGACGTAGAGGGAGATGACCGAGGTATTGTAATTTCCCGTGTCCTTCTCCTCCGAGCCAGAAAGAGTTGTTACATACCAGTCTGCCAAATCTAATAAGGTGTAGGAATACACATCAATCGACCCTTTGATTGTCAGTTTCACACCATCCGTCAAAGGGAGGCTTCACCTGGAATGGTGTTACTGGTATCACACTCATGAGATAGCTGCCATAGGGAGGGGGGGGGGGAATGGCGCAGTGCTCGTGCCGGACAACGTACTTGGAGGGCGTGGCATCTAACAGCGAGGACATCATACCTCATACGGGCTGTATGAGTAAGAGTTGACTTTACGAGGTCACACTGCGATTGATCTGTCCAGATTGCCTGTGCCAGACGCACGGGCCACTCCATACCTTAAGTCGTGCAGGCACTGGACTTTCCAAGGGCTTCTGTAACAAGAGTGTACCTCGAGTACGTGGATTACGGTAAATCTATTAACACTAGTGTCAACTGTCGTGGTGTACAACTTGTTGGTGTCAGGGGTCGCCGATGACTAGCTAGGATCGCATGAGGAGGTAGATGGGCCATAGTGCAGATCACCTGTATGTTCAATGCTGGATAACAATAACGTCCAAGTAACCATACAATCCAGAACCATGTCCTCGCTATGGGGTACAGAAGCAAGCATCTTACGAGGGTACTTCTGCTAGTCACCAGGCACAACGACTGTTCTGTTACTGGTATCACACTCATTAGATAGCTGCCATAGGGGGGGGGGATGGCGCAGTTCTCGTGCAAAGGAAAAAGAACACCGCCATTGGACGCCAGAAGCATGGAAAAATGTTTGCCTGCACAGGTGAGTCGAAGTACCGGTTGATACACGCCGATGGATTGGGAAGGAAATACGAACGACAGGAAGTATGACCAACAAATGGCAAATACGCTAATGTGGGAAGGACAGCTGATTCAGAAGGTGACGGAACCAACTTGAGGGAAAAATATCCTGGACGTGGTGCTGATAAAACCAGATGAGCTCTATAGAGAAACCGAACAGATGGTATTAGTGATCACGAAGCTGTTTTTGTCGTAGTTAAAAATAAATGAGATAGGAAGGTTTTAAAAGTAGGACTATTAGGCAGTACCATATGGCTGATAAAGCAGGCATGAGGCAGTTTCAAAAAAGTAACTATGATCGGTGGGAAACGGTAAATGAGAATGTAAACAGACTCTGGGGTGGGTTTAAAGAAATTGTTGAGGAACTTGAAAACAGGTTTGTACGTTTAAAGGGGGTAAGGAAGGGTAAATACCCACCTTATTATAATAGAGAAATAAAGAGACTAAGAAGGAGGTGCAGATTGGAAAGAAAAAGAGTTAGGAATGGCTGTGGAAGTAAGGAGAAATTGAAGGAACTTACTAGGAAATTGAATCTAGTAAAGAAGGCTAAGGATAACATGATGGCAAACATAATTGGCAGTCATACAAATTTTAATGAAAAACTGAAGGCTACGTATAGGTACTTTAAGGGAGAAACAGATTCCAAGAAGGACATTCCAGGAATAATTAATGAACAAGGAGAGTGTGTATGTGAGGATCTTCAAAAGGCAGAAGTATTCAGTTAGCAGTATGTAAAGATTGTTTCTTACAAGGATAATTTCCAGACAGAGGAGGTGACTAATGCTAAACAAGTATTAAAATTTACATATGATAACAATGATATTTACAATAAGATACAAAAATTGAAAACTAGAAAAGCGGCTGGAATTGATGAGATTTCTGGGGATATACAAAAAACAATGAGTTGGGATATAGTACCATATCTGAAGTACTTATTTCATTACTGTTTGGTTGAAGGAGCTATACCAAATGAATGTAGAGTTGCTATAGTAGTCCCTGTGTATAAAGGAAAGGGTGATAGACAAAAAATTGAAAATTACAGCACGGTAAGTTTGACATGCGTTGCATGTAAGCTTTGGGAAGGCATTCTTTCTGATTATTTTAGACATGTTTGCGAAATTAATAACTGGTTAGATAGAAGGCAGTTCGGTTTTAGGAAAGGTTATTCCACTGAAGCTCAACTTGTAGGGTTCCAGCAAAATATAGCAGATATTTTGGATTCAGGAGATCAAATGGGCTCTATCGCGATCGATCTATCTAAAGCATTTGATAGGGTGGATCATGGGAGACTACTGGCAAAAATGAGTGCAACTGGACTAGACAAAGGAGTGACTGAATGTGTTGCTATATTTCTAGAAAATAGATCTCATAGAGTTAGAGCAGGCGAAGCTTTATCTGACCCTGTAATAATAAAGGGGGGATTTCCTCAAGGCATTAGTATTCGACTTTTATGTTTTCTTATATATATAAATGATATGGGTAAAGGAGTGGAATCAGAGGTAAGGCTTTTTGCGGATGATGCTATTCTGTATAGAGTTATAAATAAGTTACAAGATTGTGAGCAACTGCAAAATGACCTCGAAAATGTTGTGAGGTAGACAGTAGGCAATGGTATGATGATAAACGGGGTTAACAGTCAGGTTTTGCCGAGCTCGATAGCTGCAGTCACTTAAGTGCGGCCTCTTCCTTCCCATTCCAAGGCCTTTCCTATCCCATCGTCGTCATAAGACATATCTGCGTCGGTGCGACGTAAAGCAAATAGCAAAAAAAGTCAGGTTCTGAGTTTAACAAATAGGAAAACTCCCCTCAGTTTTAATTACTGCTTTGATGGGGTGAAGGTTCCTTCTGGGGATCATTGTAAGTATATGGGTGTTAATATAAGGAAAGATTTCATTGGGGTAATCACATAAATGGGATTGTAAATAAGGGATACATATCTCTGCACATGGTTATGAGGGTGTTTAGGGGTTGTAGTAAGGATGTAAAGGAGAGGGCATATAAGTCTCTGGTAAGACCCCAACTAGAGTATGGTTCCAGTGTATGGGACACTCACCAGGATTACTTGATTCAATAACTGGAAAAAATCCAAAGAAAAGCAGCTCGATTTGCTCTGGGTGATTTCCGACAAAAGAAGAGCATTACAAAAATGTTGCATAGTTTTAGGCTGGGAAGAACTGGGAGAAAGAAGACGAGCTGCTCGACTAAGAGGTATGTTCCGAGCTGTTAGCGGAGAAATGGCGTGGAATGTTATTAGTAGGCGAATAAGTTTGTGTGGCGTCTTTAAAAGTCGGAAAGATCACAATATTAAGGTAATGTTGGAATTCAAGAGGAAGCATTGGGGCAAATATTCATTTTTAGGAAGGGGAGTGAGGTATTGGAATAACTTACAAGGGAGATGTTCAATAAATTTCCAATGTCATTGAAATCATTTAAGAAGAGACTAGGAAAACAACGGATAAGGAAACTGCCACCTGGGCGACTGCCCTAAATGCAGATCAGTATTGATTGATCGATTGGAAAAGGAATGGATGCGTCAACCGCATGAGGCAGTGGATCCCTCTTGTCTTAAAGGTAGAATTCAGTCCAGTGCTGGTGGTATCTGTTCATATGAGATGAATTGGGACCCTTTGTACATCTGCCAACGTCCCTCACCGGCAAATGTCACAGAAACCTATTGGCAGATCATGTTCACCACTTTATACGTCTCCAGCACCCTGCAGGGGACCTGTACTTACAGAAAGACAATGCACCATCCCATCGCTCCCTAATTGTCGCTGACTGGTTCGATGAGCACGGCGGGGATGTGAAGTTCTTTTCTGACCCCCGAAGAGCCTTTTTCTCAATTTCATTTAACACATCTCGGATGCTGTAGAAAGGAATGTACGTGTCCTGTACCCCTGCTCCTACCAATCTCCGTGCAGCGATTTTGGATCAGTATGGCACGACAACTCTTCCCGTGTGTTGTGGAACCTATGCTACGCCGCATCTCAGCTATCATTAAGGTGAGAAAGTGTGCTACACGCTACTTGCCAGGCATCCCTAATTCAGTTCCACATGAGTGTACATTTAAGTCACGCTCAATATTTGAAAGCCAAGGATGACACTGAGACAGACAATTGAAAGTAAAAAGCTTGGTCTAGCTCATACCAGAAGACATACTGCACTCTGAACATTGCATTTCCTTGGAGACAAACTGTATGGTAATAATCTGTCCTTAAATATGAATTGAAAAATGTAATTAACAAAAAATATCTTCTAAGATGATGTAATTTAACCTAAGTAGAGTAGCATTCACCAATATTTGGTGTTGCCACATTATTCAACAATACAAGGTCTTCTTTTACAAGTAAACACCGGCGCCATTGCTCTTAACGGCTGTAATGAATATGGTGCAGGGATTTGCAGCTACAAAACTCTGGCTTGTTACTTTTTCTCAGCCTTGGTTCTAATGGTAAAAGTTAGAAAAGCTCTGTTGAAATAGGGAACTTAAAGTCGTGTATTTACAAAACTTTCTCAGTAAGCTTGAATCAGTTGAGAAAGCAGTCAAGTGTTTAGTAATCTGTGGGATGTAAATGTTCTCACAGGAGCTGGCCAGAATCAAGGGAAGGAAAGGGAGAATGAAAGAAGCAAGTCTTCTGGAACGGAAACAATTTGAACGTCAGAATTCTTTTTGACAATACCTCAGGAAACAGCCAATAATTGTTCTTTCTTCTCCATCAGAAATCTTTATAACCTTTGTTCGAGTTAATTGGTTTTCGAATTCCTTTTCCCATTATCTCTCAATCTAATGCCCATAAAGCGTACTGGTCTATGTATACTTCAAGTGGATAACGAAATAGACATCAATGTTGTAAAGGATCCGTACATACATAATACAACATAGCAAATCGATATTCTTCAATATTCTGTGTTTCTGAAGCACTAGACTCCAGTCTCTGTGTATGAATGAAGGAATGGGTTTATACAGTGAATTGAGCAAAATTACGCCTCCGTAGCGTAAAGGTTAGTATTATCAGCTGCCATCCTGGCTGGACCGGGTTCGCTTCCTGGCACAGCCAGAGATGTAAAAATGACAGGAGGACTTGTAAGTGGCTGAAATCGCACAAGTAGCTCACTTCCAGGGGATTAAAATGGAAACTATTAGAGGGTGATATGACAAAGGAGACCTCTTTTGTGGAACGCTAAGAAAGAAAATGACCTTTTACATAACGTCCCACATATTGAAGGTGAGCACAAATCAAATATCAGCGGAGAAAGGGCGATTGATTATTTTCTGAAGATATGAACTTGATGGCGGTGATCGTTAACCAGTCAAATCTCTGTGATGTCCAGAACGGCAAAGAAAAATTTTCACTGACAATTCATGAATTGAAAATATACTTGGAAGCAATCTTAGCACTACTTATTGAAATTATTCACGACTGAGGTAGCACTGGGGGCCCGAACATAACACTAGGTTGTCAATAAGAGCTGGCAATATGGCTTACAAACTCTTTCGAGATAAGGAAGTGTTTACAATTCATTGCCAATGAGTAAATGAAAATGAAATGGCGTATGACTTTTAGTGCCGGGAGTGTCCGGGAACAGGTTCGGCTCGCTAGGGGCAGGTCTTTTGATTTGATTCCCGTAGGCGACCTGCGCGTCATGATGAGGATGAAATGATAATGAAGACAACACATACACCCAGCCCCCGTGCCAGCGAAATTAACCAATGATGGTTAAAATTCTCGACCATGCCGGGAATCAAACCCGTGATCCCCGTGACCAAAAGCCAGCACGCTAACCATTTAACCATGGATCCGGACTGCCAATGAGGACATTCCACCAGACAAGATGGGCTCATATGTTTAAGCCCTATGATTGACCGTTTCAAGTCTTTAGATCTTCTTCCAGCTACAAGAGTTCGTTTAATCAGTTGATGAGATGATGGTGCCTTACAGAGGCTGAAACAATATATGAAGATTAGAGCTAACAAATGGGGCTTGAAAATTTGGGTCTCAGCTAGTTTCTGAGAGTGTGTGCGTAACTTTGAGCTCTACCAAGATAGAGTGTAGAATGATGAAGGTATTTATGAATTTGCTTGTTTTTTGCTAGTTGTTTTACGTCGCACCGACACAGATAGGTCTTACGGCGACGATGGGACAGGAAAGGGCTAGGAGTGGGAAGGAAACGGCCGTGGCCTTAAGTAAGGTACAGCCCCAGCATTTGCCTGGTGTGAAAATGGGAAACCACGGAAAACCATTTTCAGGGCTGCCGACAGTGGGATTCGAACCTACTATCTCCTGAATACCGGATACTGGCCGCACTTAAACGACTGCAGCTATCGAGCTCGGTATTTATGAATTTGGAGCAGTTGTGATGTTGGTCTAATGTTATATCAAGACGTGAATCTCAAGTACCATAAGCTATTTTTCGTAATATGTATACATCGATTAATCTTCTAGAAAACCTTCTTGAAGATTGCATTTATGCTTCTCGGACTATCAGGGCTAACAGACTTCACGGTGCTGACGTCAAGTTGCGCTCTATGAAAACCATGAAGAATGTCCGATGGGGTCATACTCTGTGACAACTTCACAGTCCAACATCAGATAACCTCTGGGATGATAATACATTTGTACACGTAGCATCCCTTTGGTGGCGAAAAACCTGTAGGTATTGCCAACAAATGGTGTCGAAAACTGGAGGTAATCACTGAAATTCCTCGCCCATATTCCATTAGCATTTAGACTGACCACACAGGTAGCGTTGATCTAATGGACTCACTCGTAGGCCTGTTTCCTCACTGTCGGCTGTCCTAAGAACGGTTTTCCGTGGGTTCCCATTCTCTTGATCTAATGCGAATGCCGGGATAGTTCCTTGTATAGGGAACGGCTGTCAACCCCCTCACTTTCTCCATACTTCACCTTCACCGCTCCAAATCACCCTGGCCTGAGGGAGGGCGTTACCCTCTAAGAGGCCCGCTACACCTCTTCAAGGTACGGAATAAAAACTTATGTAGTTAGAGACACCATACGACCAGACTTCGTCTGAAATAATGAAGTTCATGTTTAGACTTCGTTCACTTGCACTCACCGAATGGAGAAAGCAGGTGGAATAAACCGGAAGAGTCAGAAACCACACAACACTGGAAAACATAAATGGTGAGGGTCACCATCCAGCCAGCACCTACGTTGATCGTGGACGGGTTTCTGGTTTCAAAGATGAGGTCTATTTATTCTGCACTTTTGGAAGCACTAAAAGACAGCAGAAGGATATTACACAGACTGGAATACTCTACAATGTGTGGCGTCAATAGGTGGCGTAGCAGCACGAGTCATACGACGTGACTGCCTGCAATCTTTAGTAGTGATGGCCTAGCGAAGGAATCGAGTAGAATCGAGTAATGTGCTCTTAGAATCGGTATACTCGACTCCAAACTCGAGTCCAAGCATACTAGTGTCGCCATCTGTGGACATGTCTTGGAACTATAATCTATTGTACTGGATTGCGCGGCATTCAGGGTCACCCACATAATATTTTTGTGATGTGGATTGTAATATGTTTGTTGCTGATGATTGGTTTTGTTGAGTCATCGGTCGTCAATAATTTGATTGTTACGATAAATATTATCATCATAGGCAAAATATTTATGACTTACTAACAAACCGTCAACTTGAAAGATAGACTCGTAGGACCGAAGATGAGCGTGGGATGGGGACAATTTCCACACTGTGTACCCCACCTTTTCTAATGTCGATAACGGCAGCGTTCTATTATTATTATTATTATTGTTATTATTATTATTATTATTATTATTATTATTATTATTATTATTAATATTATTAATGTGCAGCCTGGAAGTAGCCACCAGAGATTTGTTGATGGCTATGAAATATTATTCCCGCGACGTCCGTGTAGGAAAACGTGTAATAATACTGTGCGAAATAATGACAATATTACCGCCAGAGAATTTATTGCAAAGAGACATGTGTAGGGAGTTCAGAAACAAATACGTGCTGTAGTATCACTTATTGTTATTGTCCGACTCGTTGGCCTTCGGTTCAGAGGATCTCGGGTTCGATTCCCGGTCTGGTGGGGATTTTAATTGCTTCTTATTAATTCTCCTGGCTCAGGGACTGGTTGTTTGTGTACGTCCCAACACTCTCCTCTTCATATTCACACAACGTACTACACTACCAATCACTACAAAAATACGCAATAGTGATTACATCCCTCCATATAGGGTTGCGTCAGGAAGGGCATCCGGCCGTAAAACAGGATCAAATCCACATGTGCGACGCAGTTCGCACCCACGACTCCACAGGTGTGGGAAAACGGTAGGAAAAGACGAAGGAGCAGTATCACTTATTGGTATTGTATTCACGCATTCTGCATAAATAACATGCGAATCTCATCTGATTCCTATTTCATTAAATCACATTTAACATTCACTGGCCAGTGGCTAAGTGGGGTGCTTTAATACCTGAAAAACAGGGAGAGTTGGCGGTTCGGTTAGGGACGCGCAGCTGTGAGCTAGCATCCGGGAGATAGTGGATTCGAATCCCACTGTCCGCAGCCCTGAAGATGGATTTCCGTGGATCCCCAATTTCACACCAGGCAAATTCTGGGGCCACGGCTGCTTCCTTCTGCCTCCTAGACCTTTCCTGTCCCATCGGTGCGATGTAAAACCACCAGCAAAAAAAAAAACCGTACGTACTGTAATGTATATTTCTTCAGACAATTAAAACACAAAGGATTGCATTCATATTAACCTTTAAATGACAATATTGGTGTTGTAGGTGTCCGCCTCCGTAGCGTAACGATTAGTGTTATTAGCTGCCGCCCTCGGGGGCCCGGGTTCGATTCCCGGTACTGCCAGAAATTTAAGAATGGCAGGAGGGCTGGTATGTGGTTCAAATGGTACATGCAGCTCACCTCCAATGGGGGTGTGCCTGAAAAGAGCTGCACCACCTCGGGATGAGGACACGAGTTTTTTTTTTTTTTTTTTTTTTTTTTTTTTTTTTTTTTTTTTTTTTTTTTAGGTGTCGATCATTGTTGCTCTACGTCATGTTTCCTTTGTGAGAGAGAATTGCTGTATTTACAGATCCCTCTTACAGCTGTGAGCGCTTCGATCACCCTTGGCTAGCAACGGAACTACAGTGTATATTTTTGTTGCTGTAGAAAGAAAAATATTGATATTCATCGACATAGAGAAAAGCAGTACACATAATACTTATTTTAAGTAATATTGTTTTATGTAAGTAATACATTAAAAAATCGATTTTCTGTTATTAAACTACGTGGACATGTACTATGATCCTTGTCAATCCCACGATGGTGACGTAATTGCCCTTCAGGCATTCTCACACTGATTTCATCTGCTGCATTCAGGTATTTTAGCATGGTGTTTGTACTTCAGTTTTAAATATTATTACATACTGTACGTTGCATACAGCTTTATTGCGAACAGTTTCAGAGACATCAAAGTACTCCCATACAGCCGATCTCTTCCTATTTGACATTGTTAATGTTTACAGTACTGCTTACATCCCGACCGAGCTCGATAGCTGCAGTCGCTTAAGTGCGGCCAGTGTCCAGTATTCGGGAGATAGTAGGTTCGAACCCCACTGTCGGCAGCCCTGAATATGGTTTTCCGTGTTTTCCAATTTTCATACCAGGCACCTTAATTAAGGCCACGACCGCTTCCTTCCCAATCCTAGACTTTCCCTGTCCCATCGTCGCCATAAAACCTATCTGTGTCGGTGCGACGTAAATCCCGCTGCTGTTCTTCGACCTTCGCTCAAAAAACACTACACTTGGGTTTGTTCCTTTGCACAGTCATGTGTTGTAATGATAAACGTCAAAACAGAGGGTGTATTTTGTTCATTGCGTTCCATGCTGTTTAGCTAGAACAGAATGACGTTCTGTCTGATGATTTGCTTCATGTACATACATCACATTCTGGGCGACTAATCTTAATACTCTACATTATATCTGCCGAAAGTATGATGTAAATATAAATTATTCACCTGCCCCTCGGACGATTGCAAGCTTTGGCGCGGTTAGCAATAGGCTATGGTTACAACATACATACCGTGACAATGAAAAAAATGAAATGGCGTGTGGCTTTTAGTGCCGGGAGTGTCGGGGGACAGGTTCGGCTCGCTAGGTGCAGTTCTTTTGATCTGACTCCCGTAGGCGACCTGCGCGTCATGATGAGGATGAAATGATAATGAAGACAACACATACACCCAGCCCCCGTGCCAGCGAAATTAACCAATGATGGTTAAAATTCTCGACCATGCCGGGAATCGAACTCGGGACCCCTGTACCAAAGGCCAACACGCTAAACATTTAGCGATGGAGCCGGACACCGTGACATTTATTTTAAACACTAATTATACTAATACTACTACTACTACTACTACTACTACTACTACTACTACTACTACTAATAATAATAATAATAATAATAGTAATAATAATAATAATAATGTTATGATTTTTACGTCCAACTACATACATTTTTATGGTTTTCGAAGATGTCGAGGTGCCTGAATTTAGTCCCCCAGAAGTTCTTTTATGTGCCAGCAATTCTACCGGCACGAGGCTGACGTACCTGAGCACCTTCAAATACCACCGGACTAAACCAGTATCGAACCTGCCAAGCTGGTCTCAGAAGGCCAGATAAGCTATGTTATCAATATTAGAATATAGGGCATATTCAGCGGAGTGGGTGAGAGACGCCGTGAACAGATATTTTCATACTTTATTATGCGAATGTAGTTGTAGTATTATCGTTCGCAAGTCATCATCAGATTATTTATTTTGCTCATTCATTAAGAATATTTATATCGTACCGCTCTATCGCAATCCCATAAAACCTCAGCGACCACTTGTACATATGCTTCATCCATCGAAGAGCGGGCGAGAGAGCGAACGTGTGACGTCATGCTGTCATCGAGTCTTCGCAAGCGAAACGATTCCGAGCCTGGGCTGAAAGAGTCGAGTACCGCGATTCCAGGCATAATTCGCGCACATCACTACTTTGTAGGCTGACTTGTTTGGATGATAGGTGTGTGGCAAATTGACACAAAGACCTTGGCGATGCTACCAGTGTAGGACGGAGTCGTTACACCGTCAAGAAATATCCCGAGGCGGAACATAAAAGTAATTTTTGGAGCTATTATTTTCACTGTTGTTTCACAGTTTCTGCTGATGGCATTGGCACATTTGTAAGGGTATGTGTAAATACGTCATGATACGTAGTGTTCGTGAAGTCTGTCTGACGTCAGGTGTCGAACTATGTCTGTATTGGGGTGTGTTTGTTAGTATTGGGAGAGTAATGGCCATGGACGTCGTGTTGGGAACCATACCGACATTTGACAGGAGTTGAATGAGGAGCCACCCAATAGGTTGAGTGAAGGTATTAACTACTCCATCTTGTTACGTAAGTGTGAATACACCCATTCCTAACACAGTCATACATATGTTCGTGGCAGACCCAGAGTTTTAATGGTACAGGATACTAACCCGTAGAACACTGTGGTAGACTTTTGTGAAGATAGTGTTGGGCTTGGTAAAATTTCATAATTGTTTTATTTTTAACCTTACTGGTGAACTTCTCACACCCTGGTGAGGTCACGGGTGTGATCCATGTCACATACTTTAGTCCCGAATTAAGGTCAGTTCCCCTTACTTACGCCAACCTTATGAGGATGTATATATTCGCTCTTATGTTTTTCTGTTGTGGTTGTTAGTGTAATTTGTTGTATGTACATGAAGAGATGTGTATTGAAATACATATAAAGATGAAGTCGCCGAGACAGAGGAATTATCCAGGCAAGTCTAAACTCCCGGAACACCCGGAAATCCAACCCGGGACCCTCTCAATCGAAGGCCACTGACCGTACAGCAGACATATGTTTGGTGGTGTTAAAAGGTAATTATTGACGTTGGCAGCAATGAGTCTTTTAAATTGGCTTTTAGGGACCAGTTTTACGTGATTTCAACCACTCTCCTATAGTAAGTGAGGTCGCACTCTAATGCAGTTCCTACACTTCAAAGTTTATGCACACTAAAGTGAAATAGTTTCTGCGTACTCACACATTCCGTCGTCAGAACGACAAAGAGGATAATGGTATTACCATATGAAGTGCACACGTGCCATCCCTTCGTTAATTTGACTCGCGTCCACATAAAGGGGGATAATTAGGCAGGGCAATACGACGGTCTTTGTCTCAGTATTAAAGCTGAGGGGATTAAACTACAATGCTAGTATTTGTTTAAGAATTTGCAAAGTTCTATGATCACTGTTTAGTGATAATGTATTCGTGGATATTTCGCTAACTAACCCCAGAATATTCCAAAATAATTTCTCGTCGCTCATAGTCCCAAGCGGAACAAGGAATCATCAGTAGGGACAAAAATAATGACGTGATCACGCAGAAGTAGTAAAAAAAGAACCTACACCAAAGACTAAGCCAAGCAGTATTAACACACTAATGGTCAGCACATCGTAGCGTTGAGGTATTGAGAAATAATATTTCGGAACATAAATCTCGAATGTTTCTTAATGTTTAGTGAAAATTTAGTACGCTGTTCTTACATAGGTCAATTTTGTCTATCTTGCTCAAAATTAAATAGTAATATAATTTATATTTTAAAGAGATTGATTAACCTAGGTTTCTTTCTCTCCCTTTCTTATATTTGTCGGTATTCACTAGATGTAGCAACTCCGTGCCCAATTTAGAATTCTAGTACGATGTAGTGTCTAATGTACATTCCTTTTTGTGAGCCTCTAGGAATTAAGTGGAAGGCGCAACGAGTTTACATTTAAGAGTGTTTACATGCGAGAGACCTATACCACTGGCACTTTAAGGAATTCCATTTTCAAGGTAATAAATAATAATTTCGTGTGGCTATCACTAGCCGAGTGCAGCCCTTGTAAGGCAGACCCTCCGATGAGGGTGGGCGGCATCTGCCATGTGTAGGTAACTGCGTGTTATTGTGGTGGAGGATAGTGTTATGTGTGGTGTGAGTTGCAGGGATGTTGGGGACAGCAAAAACACCCAGCCCCCGGACCAATGGAATTTACCAATGAAGGTTAAAATCACCAACCCGGCCGGGAATCGAACCCGAGACCCTCTGAACCGAAGGCCAGTACGCTGACCATTCAGCCAACGAGTCGGACAAAGTAAACTCGTGTCCTCATCCCGAGGTGGTGCAGCTCTTTTCAGGCACACCCCCATTGGAGGTGAGCTGCATGTACCACTTTAACCACATACAAGCCCTCCTGCCAGTTTTAAATTCCTGAGAGTACCGGGAATCGAACCCGGGGCCCCGAGGACGGCAGCTAATAACACTAACCGTTACGCTACGAAGGCGGACATTTTCAAGGTAATGTTTCTACACTCTATGTTCCCTTAATGGCAGTTAAACACATTTATTGCAAGAGTGTTATGCTTCCGCCTAGTCGCATTTTCTGGAATATTTTTAGAAATCGAAATACTATACAAAATATTGGAATTTCTAGCACAGCGAATTCGGATTACTGTGTCGTCACATAAGACAAGGCACTCTAAAATTCTGCACCCGGCAGCGATCATTTTTTCGACGATCAATTCGCTAATCTAAATTGTCAATGGCGTGTGATTAGTAAAACGGAAATATCTTACAATAATGACAAAGAAGTTTAAAATGACTTTCATTCTACTGTTATCAAGCAATGGGACTTTATGGAGCTTTATTGGTGAAACGTCAGTATTACAGCACTCTAAACTTTTGTTCTGGTGCTAAGTAAACCGCATTGTCTGACGAGAGAATTAGCACATCTTCTAGTGATTCAGGGACAGAGGTTGGAAAGCGAAAGGAAAGAAAATCTAGCATTTGAAGAAACGGATTTCTGTAGAACACAGGGTAAAATCAATCTTGGAACAACGACTGCCAGTGGTGGGATTCGAAGCTAGAAAAATTCAAGACTATCACCGAAGTATTAATCAAAACCACAGAGGAGAATTAGGTGAAAAATGGTAGCTGAAGGTCTAATTGATTGTAAAAGTGGAAAATACAGCATTCCTCTGAAACTTTATCTAGTGTGTGTGGTAGAATTCGGCATGGAACTCACTCAGTTGGTTATTAAGAATTACCCTTGTGATAATCAAGCTACAGTGCTGAACGATGGCATTTAATTTCTCTCGTACACAGTAGTTGAGGGGGTATTTGAGGACAGCAACTTGTAGTTTTCAAAATAGTATGTGAATATAAAATTACGGTAAACCAGTTTAATCCACTTCACTGCTATTTACCCTCCGAACAGCGCAAATGTCAGAAAAGAAAGCCATTCACTCGATCACGGTTATCGAACAAAATGGAAAGGGAAAACAAAATTCAATCTTGTAAGCTGGAGTGAATATTTTATAGTTTACTTCCTCAATTTCATCAATTCAGGGACGGCATTAAAATACGCCGCTCGCTAAAGAGGGACTTTGGCTTTCAGTATCTCAACGTCAAGAGCTGAACTTCTCTGCTGAAATATCAACATTATCGGCAATCGACATTTTTGTTATTATTTTTATTATTACTTGCTTTATGTCGCATCGACACATATAGTTACTACGGCGACGATGAGATAGGAAAGGGCTAGGATTCGGAAGGAAGCGCCCGTGGCCTTAATTAAAGTACAGCCCCAGCATTTGCCTGGTGTGAAAATTGGAAACCACGGAAAACTACCTTCAGGGCTGCTGGTAGTGGGAACGAACCCACCCTTTCCCAAATATAAGCTCACAGCTGCTCGCCTCCTAACTGCACGGCCATCTCACTCGGTGACCCAGAGTCTTTTTCTATGAGAAATTAAACCTGACTTAATGTTTTTTCGCCATAGTAAGGGTTATGTTGGCTCTAACTTTGATTTAGCAGTTTTAAATTCTACTCATGAACCCCAGCTTGAAGATAATATGTACATTGTAGCCACAACTGATTGTGTATACATTTATTTCTCTGCCACAGTACTGGAAATTATTGAATGTGTTATTTTCAGGTCAGTGCCGGATATTAGACCTATGCCTATATTCAGTTTGCGATGTATTATTTCTCCAATAAGAGCGTTGATATTTTATATTTTGTGTGTTGTAGTTTGTTTCACACCACTGTCAGTGTTGGTATCAGAGTTTTATGAACCCATATGAATTAGGCTGCAATCGTGCAAAACTATTTGTGAGTTAGGGGGAGATATGACAGCTAGTCAATTAAACAATATTCTCTACAGTCAAATAACTAGCAATATTGTTTATAGAAACAACCTGATTACGAACTTCCCAGCAAGTTTTGAAAGTTAATAAAATTAGAAATGTTGCCTCGAACTTTGCTTCATCATGGACACGTATTAGAAATCCAGTACCTTCACTGAAATTGCAGGAAATGCTGTAATATTCATAAATATCAACGAGTAATAGATAATAATTCCTGTAATTCCTAAATGTTGGTGCAGTGGAAAGCAACAGGTTTCAGTGATAATAATAACGCCACTGTAAAAATATGTCAATATGTCCAGGTTGCATCATCATTGGATGATTCAATTACTTTATTTTATTTTCCACGTCCGTTAATTGTAAAGCCCCATTCACAATGCAAATGTAACGTAACGTAAACTTAAAACTAACATTAACTTAGAAGTTTGAGGCCTTGTTATACAATGAAACCATTCACAATGTGCCAACGTAAACTTAACTGCGAGTCCGTAAAATTACGGGATTGCAAAGTCCAAGCTTTCGCGGTTAATTTAACTTTAAGTTCTAGAACCAGCCAATCACAGCACACGTAATCATTTTATTTTGTGAGCAATATAATGACTTCTTTCGACGAAACACTTGTATTTCTCTTTCAAAACAATCCACGTTTTTGGGTATGATAAAAGCAAAAAGAATGACAAAGACGCTGTATCGAAAGAGAGTACGTGATAATAAATATGCTGTCCGGTCTAGAAAGCCAAAAATAACGGCCGAGAGGATTTTTCGTGCTGAACACACGACACCTCGTAATCTGCAGGCATTCGGGCTGTGCAGCGGTCGCTTGGTAGGCCAAGGCCCCTCAGGGCTCTAGTGTCATGGGTTAGTTATTTAGTTAAATATGCTGTAACAATGAAATCTGGTGGTAAACGGGGGAGAGACAAGCCCGCAGCGCTGGCGACGGGGCGAGTGACAATCACTTTCCCTGTATATTTCTTAACATAATGACAGACCATTCATCCACATGTACTAAACGAACTGAGCAGGGTCATTTCTTTCAGTGGATTATCGAAATGACCCTGAGGTAACCTTCTTTGATCGAAGGATGAGCCCATCTTCTGCGCCCTTGTTCACTTCGCCTTTTCAAATACACAGCTCCCAAAAGCAAAGCAAGAGATGTTTGAAGTAACATTGTTGCTGATTCCGTCAAGTTATCTATACATATAAAATAACATGTTCTGACTGACTGGCTGACTGACTAACTGATTGACTGACTGTCTGACTGACTGACTGACTGATTCATCATCGCCGAACCAAAACTACTGGACATAAAGAAACAAAATTTTGAGGACACATTTATATTAAGGTGTAGGTCCTCACTAAGGGAGGATTTTTGGCTATTCCGGCGCTAAGGGGGTGAAAAGTGGGGTGTATTTTTAAAGTGAGTATATCTATAAGCTATGTCAAAAACTTAAAAGTTTACAGACGTAAAAGTTGGTATTAGGAATCATCTATTAAAATAAAGAAACACGTATTTTTTCGTTTTCGGGAAATCCCATTAAGGGGAATAAAACATCGGGGAAGAGTGGTTGAAACCTTTTATGAGGAGACTTATATCTCAAAAACTGAAGATGTTACAGACTTAAAAATTGGTATTTGGAATCTCCTTTTTGGATAATCCGATAAATAGGGGGAGAACAGGAGTGAAAAACGGGGAGAAGTTTTAAAAAGGCTATATCTGAAAATTATCTCAGACAGGTAACATATTAGAGATTTGAAAACTGGTCTTTGAAATTTCCTGTAAAAGTAAAGAAACATAAATGTTTTTTTTTCTTCGGAAAATCCACTTAAGGCTGAAATAAAAAGGGGGTGAATTTATATAACAAACATATCTACAGTATTTTACTAAAACTTAACATGTTGCAGAGGTGAAAATTGGTATTTTTAATCTCCTTAAAAAATAAGGAAACACGTATTCTTTTGTTTTCGGAAAACCCCTTAACGGGGGGAGGGGGTGAAAAACTTGGAAAAAAATTGTTTGCTATTGTCTTTACGTCGCAACGACACAGATAAGTCTTATGGCGACGATGGGATAGGAAAGGCCCTGGGGTTGGAAGGAAGTGGCCTTGGACTTAATTAAGTTCAGCCCCAGCATTTGCCTGGTGTGAAAATGGGAAACCACGAAAAACCATCTACAGGGTTGCCGACAGTGGGATTCGAACCCACTATCTCACGGATGCAAGCTCACAGCCGCGCGCCCCTAACCGCACGGCCAACTCGCCCGGCAATTAAAAAAATGAGTTGAATTATTTGTATGAATATATATACCAAAAAGTCTAAAGATGTTACAAACGTGGAAACTGGCATTTGGAATCTCCTTTAAAAATAAAGAAACACGCATTTTTGGAGGGGGGAATCAAATTGGTAGGAGGGGATGATAACGGAGATGAATTCCTTTTACGGGGATACATATATCTCAAAAACTGAAGATGTTACAGTCGTGATAATTCGTATTTGGAAGCTCCTTTAAGGAGGATACTGTTTATTTTTGGAAAATGCACTTGAGTAGGGAGTGTGAAAGGAAGTGAAAAAATTGAATTCCTTTTCTGGAGAAACTTATGTCTCAAAACTGAAGGTTACAGACGTGGAAATTGGTATTTGGAATTTCCTTGTAAAATAAGGAAACACGCATTATTTTGGGTGGGATGAAACCAACTTAACGGGCGGAGTGGAGTGAAAAAGGAGTTGAATTTTTCTCATGATGATACTTATATCTCAAAAACTGAAGATGTTAGAGTCACGAATATTTTTATTTTTAACACGTGTTCTTATTTTTTCGGAAAATCCACTTAAGGGGGTGAATGAAATGAAAAACTTGTTGAATTCCTTGTATGAGGATACTTATACAGTATCTCAAGAACTAAAGACGTTGAAGACGTGAAAATTGGTATTTAGAAACTCCTTTAAGAATAAAGAAACACGCACTTTTGGGGAGGAAGAATCAACTTAACGGAAGAAAGTGGGGGGTGGGTGAAAATGGAGTTGAATTACGTTTATGAGGATACTTACATCTCAAGAAATGAAGATGTTACAGACGTGAAATTTTAGTATTTGGAATCTTCTTAAAAAATAAAGGAAGACGCATTTGGGGGGGGGGGGGTGGAAATCAACTTGGGGGCGGGGGCGGTGAAAAATGAGATTAATTGCTTTTTATGAGAATACTTATATCACAAAACTGAAGATTTTTCAGTCGTGATAATTGGCATATGGAAGCTCCTTTATAAATAAAGAAACAATATTTTTGGTTTTAGGGAAATTCACTTAAGGGGGTAAAAGGATGTGAAAAAAAATTAATTCTTCTTATAGATAAAGTTATATCTCAAAAGCTTAACGTTACACATGCGAAAATTTGTATTTGGAATCTCCTTTCAAAATAAAGGAACACGAATTTTATGACGGGGGAATCAACTTAACGGGCTGGGGTGAAAAAGGAGTTGGATTATTTTTATGACGATACTTATATTTCAAAACTGAAGATGTTAGGGGCATGAACATTTATATTCGGAATCTTCTTTCAAAGTAAAGAAACACGTGTTCTTTTGTCTTCGGAAATTCCTCTTAAGGGGGGTAAAGGAATTGAAAAATTAGTTGAATTCTTTGCATGAGGATACTTATATCTCAAAATCTAAAAATGTTAAAGACGTGAAAATTGGTATTTTGAATCTCGTATAAAAATAAAGAAACACGCACTTTTGGGGAGGAGGCAATGAACTTAACGGGATGGAAAGGGGTGGGGGTGAAAAAATGAGTTGAATTACTTTCATGGGTATACTTATATATTAAAACTGCAAATGTTACATACGTGAAAATTAGTGTGTGTAAGCTCCTTTAAAAGTAAAGAAACACGCATTTGTTTTTTCGGAAAATTGACGTAAGGGGTGTGGGGTTGAAAACAAGTAAATAAGGAGTTGAAATATGTTTATGAGGATACATGATCTGAATCCTTTACAGACGTGAATGTTTGGCATTTTGAATTTCCTTTCAAAATTAATAAACACGTATTTTTTGTTTACGTAAAGTCTACTTAGGGCGGAAGAGGGGTGGAAGGAAGTGATAAAGAAGAAGTTGAATTATTTTATGAGTATACATTTATCTCAAAAACTACATGTATTACAGACGTACAGACATCAAAGCTGGTATTTGGAATCACCTCAAAAGTAATGAAACACTTATTTCTTGTTTTCGGAATATCCAGCTAAGTGGCTGAAAGAATTGGAAAAGCGGGTAAATTTTTAAAATGAGCACCGGTATGTCTACATTATATGCTAAAAATTGAACATGTTAGAGACAATAAACGTTGTATTTGGAGTCTCCTCTAAAAATAAACATATACTTTTGTTTTCGGAAAATATACTAAAATGGAGGTCGGGGTGGGGTAAGGACTGATCAAGGGGTTGAATTCTTTTTGGAGGATACTTATGTATATCTCAAAAACTGAAGATGTTACAGATGCGGGAATAGGTAATTTTAATCTCCTTTAAAAACAAAGAAACATGTATTTACTTTTTGGACTTGAGAGAACACTGTTTCTTACATGTACAGATCTATGTTGCATAGTCGTCTTAGCCCCAAAAGGTAATACCACAAACATGGTTTACAAAGAATTTCTGGGATAAATGAAACTCACTTTATGGGTGAGTTTTTATACTTTCGGAATTTTCAGATACTATCTTAGTACAATATCGAGGATCGATTACTTTTATCAAATTACGAAATCTACGCGAGCGAAGCCGCGGATAATTGCTAGTTAAAATATAAAACTGCAAGATATCCTTAAACCGAACTTTCGTGCTAATAACATGGCGATGATTTGATTGGCTGCTGTATACTCTTTACGTTCATGTTACGTTCCTCCATTGTGAATACCACAAATTTTACGTTACTTTTACGGTTACGTTACGTCGTTTAATTTACGGTTACGTTTGCATTGTGAATGGGGCCTAAATGTTAATACATTTGTTTAGAAGTATAAAACACGTTAGTTTCCTTGGAACGTGGATTTTACCCATAATTTTCCCTCACTCGAACACATAAAGATACAAGGATAACCAATATCACTCCGAGATCTACAGGAACTAGTTATAACCCATCGACTCGACTGAGCAGCATGGCAAGAAGACTCTATACGTATATAATATCTTGTCACGTAAACTCGATTCTGTATCTCTTCATTTGTATTTCCGATCTACCGTATTCACCTACAGCACATTCAACATTTTTTCACTCATCCACGAATATTCTTCTCTTTCTGCTTATTATTATTATTATTATTATTATTATTATTATTATTATTATTATTATTATTATTATTATTATTATTATTTTACCGGAGGTACACCTCAACCCCGTGTATTTAAATGAAGCGCCTTGAAGAACGCTATCTAACACATAAAGCTGCAACAAAAATTTCAAGAAGTTGGGACTTTTCCCCATAGATGTCTCTATTAAAAACTGATATCATGCACTCTGGTGCAAAGTTGAACCACTAGAAATTTAAAGGAATTTTGTGTTTATAGGTTTTCTGAACTGAATTGATTTTCTTTGTTTCTGATACTTCAATGCTTTCAATACTTCTTACTCATCCCGCCAACGTTGGATTCTGGCCAATCAGAAATTTTGTGTATTTACTTCTCATCCAATTAGTTTTATCTTGTACCAATTTTATCTTCTAATAAAAGGGAAGGCTGGATCTGGTTTTAATGTAGAGCCTTCTCGAACCTTCCTCTCGGGTATAAAAGCTGATGCCTTTTCCAGTTAACTTGTCTTTCTGTTCCTCGTGTTATTGAGTGTGTGTGATAAGAGAGGAGGCGGAGGCCTCATTCATCGGCAAGCAGAACATCAGGTAAGGTAATGGCCACCAGAGCTCTTGTAAGGCAGACCCGCCGATGAGGGTGGGCGGTATCTGCCATGTACAGGTATCTGCGTGTTATTGTGGTGGAGGATAGTGTTATGTGTGGTGTGTGAGTTTCAGGGATGTTGGGGACAGCACAAACACCCAGTCCTCGGTATACTGGAATCAATCAACGAAGGTTGAAATCGCCAATCCGACCGGCAATCGAACACAGAAACCTCTGAACCGGAGGCCTGTACTCTGACCATTCAGCCAACGAGTCGGACATAGTGGTTCTAATCGCAGGTAATGCATATTCATGGTGCTGCTTACATAGTCGTACTAATCATAGGCAATGTAAACCAACGGTTTATCCCTCATTATGGTACCGCCCACAGGCAACATAAACCCACGGTGTTCCGCACATGATGGTTCTACCCTCAGGCAACACAGACCCATGGTGTTACTCATATTAGTGGCAGTAATCACGGGCAATGGGAAAACCCTTGGTGTTCCTCACATAGTGGTAGGCCTACTAATCACAGCCAGCGTAGACCCACGTTGTTCCTCATATAGTGGTACTGCTCATAGGTAACGCAGACCAATTCTGAACACAGTGGAACCAATACATTCGAGAGCAACGCTCGGGACCTTACAAACGAATATTTATCATAGTTTGTTTCCTACAGGGTATCCTTTGCGGTATGTGAATAATCGGTTCCGCTTTTGCAACAGGACTTTCTGGTCGACTGTTCAGCTCCCCGCCCCCAAGCTGGCTTATTCGTATAGGCATTATACATGGGACATAATGTCCGGCTCCATGGCTAAGTGGTTAGCGTGCTGGCCTTTGTTCACAAGGGCCCCGCGTTCGATTCCCGGCAGGGTCTGGAATTTTAGCCATCATTGGTTAATTTCGCTGGCAGGGGAGCTGGGTTTATGTTTCGTCTTCATCATCATTTCATCCTCATCACAACGCGCAAAACGCTTACGGGCGTCAAATAAAAAGACCTGCAACTGGCGAATCGAACTTGTCCTCGTACACTCCCGGCACTAAAAGCCTTTCTTAGGACATAACAGTGACCTTTTCCTTCTATCTCCCAGCCTCTCTCACTCACGTTTCTCTATCATTCTTGCGACACAAGTTCTAGGATTGAAATCATTAAGCACGAACCCTGAAGTCTTTCACACTACGACGTCTAGTTCTTTGATGAGCCCTTTTTGGTTTGATTATAATCATTTTGTAAAAATATGCTAATATTATGTTTACGTGGTTTAGGGACTATTCTTTTCACAGTGTACCTTCTAACAAGGAGAATGTGGAGAGTTCGCCAGTCGGCGTTCAATAACGTCATTATTTCAATACTTATGTCGTAAGTTCTCGTTACCGTTATGAACTGCGCACGACCGACTGGAAAGTATTACATATCCTCAATTTCATTTTACGAAATACCTAAGTGTATTTTTGAATTACCTGATTATGAAGGGACTTATTGCCCATTACACGCCGCTCACTTCAACTCAGATACTTCACTGTAATTGGGGCAGTATACGGAGAGAAAACATCCCGTGACAGTACCGTTCTACCGCTTTTCCTGCACGAAACACAATAAATTTTAAATTATACGACAAATATACAGTAGTGAAGGGGGCGTGATATGTTGATGTTATTCAGTGCACGACATCTATCGTGTAAATAAGATATACCTAGTTATATTCCAAAGAGTATTACAGTGTGACGAAAAATTGACACTGAGTACCTAATTAACACACTGTGTCTCCAGGAGTAGAAGTACGTACAATATTATAGTCTCTTACCAACTGTGGACGTACCTTATTACACTGATACATATCATGGGCGTAAGAGTGTCGTAATAAATATCATTTATGAATTCCTAACTTTCTTGTTCTCAGTGATCATTTCAATCATACGGAGTTTAACATGCAACGCGAACAATCGATAGTCTAAATATCTAAAGGAGTACTGCACGTAATGTAAGGCTGAAAATAGGAAGTGCCTCGCGAGCGATGCATATTTAAACTGTTTTCTATGATCTAAGCTCACAAATTTTAAGGACCCTCATTATCTTTGGCCACCAACTCCAGGTGCTTCTTTTAGAGTCAAGAATGTCATGTTTGTTCCGTACTGAATAGAGATTACAAAACATTAAGTTAGATTGTACAAGATCCACCTTTTCAATACAAGATGTGTTGTTGGTTAAAATTACAACCTCATTGCAACATTCATGGACGTCATAATCAGCCAATTAGGGTCATTATATAAAGATACATATCAAAGTTAAAACACACGAGATTGACCCTCATAATTAAAACTGTATAACATATTAATATACAAAGCAAATTTATGCTGAATGTCCAAGTGCTTCTGCTGTGAAATTTGATAGCCTGCTGTTTGAAGTTCTATACGTACTGTCCACTTCCTTGGCTGAATGGTCTGCATTGAGGTCTGAGGATAAGAGGGTCCCAGGTTCGATTCTCGGCCGTGTCGGTGATTTTGGCCATTTATGTCTAATTTCTGTGGTTCGTGACTGAGTATATGTGTTCGTCATAAGACATATCTCCTCAAAGGCGCCCAACACAGCACGTGATCAACTACCTAATAACACGTGATAGTAAGTACATACCTCCAATTAGAGTTGGTGTCAGGAAAGGCATCCGGCCGTAAACCTGGACCAGGGCATCATGTGCGACACAGATCTCACCCGTGACCCTACTAAGGTGTGGAAAAAGCGGTAGAAGAAGAAACGTGGTGCATGTAATTAATAATTTGACCTTACAATTAACGTGTTCAAAATATGAAATGAAGGTCTAACATGTTCATTAAAACGCAATATATTTCAATACCAGGAACAAAACTTTCTCTGCGAGAACCCAGTGCCCCAATTTGTGAACTAATATATTTTCCTTCCAGCCTCCAGCGTCTCCCACTCAGGTTGCTCTATCATTCCTGCGACACAACTTCTACGATTGAAATCCTTAAGCACGAACAATGAAGTCTTTCACACTACCACGTCTAGTTAACTGATGAGCCTTTCTTGGCAAGGGTAGAACCAGTTTGTTCACTAACCGCAAAGAGAGAAGTGTCGAATTGACTTTATGTAGTAAACAATCTTGACTGCGGAGTAGAAATTTCTTTGACAGTTTTTAGGAACTCGGGAAGATCACCCTCAGAAATTGAATGTCACTCGAAACTGATTCACTGCTATGAATAGTGCTCTTAGCTGCAGATGTGAGATGTGCTACTGGAGAATATTTTAATCGTCAGTCTACGCTTGGATTTACTTTATTCCTACCACGATTTTAAATTCTGAAATAACAGTACGTATTATTTATTTATTTATTTATTTATTTATTTATTTATTTATTTATTTATTTATTTATTTATTTATTTATTTATGTCTTTCTGTACATGGCGGGGCTCAGGCTATGAAGCCTGCTATTATGCCAAACCATATAATTGTACACCTGTGTAAACAGAACATTATAACGACTTAAAATTAAAAATAAGTTTAATATAATTTAAAATTAACCTGAAATGTAATTTAACTGAAAATGTAAAGTACCATAATTTGTTTTCAACATTTTAAAATGAATTTATAGTATTTACTATTATTAAAACTATACCTCGAAAATTGTCAATGTTACTAATCTTACATTTACATTTATTACACGAAGAGTTTCATGTATACTATCGGATTATCCTCGTAGTTTTCCCGTATCTACTTAAAATATTTTGGAATATATTTGTATGGATATGTTGAAAGTTTTCTCTCTTTATAACTCAGTCCAATAATTACTCGAAGAATAAATTATGCCAAAGTGAAGTAAAATAGACTCGTGTTCTCGATACGAGATGTTCTAGTTCAATTCAAGCATCCCCCATCCTCCCTGGAAGTGAGCTGCATGCACTATTTTAAACATTTACCAGCCTACTGCATCCGTGGCGTAATGGTTAGCGTTATTAGCTGTCGGACGGGTTCAATTTCAGGTCCTGCCGGAGATTATACCAGGGTAATGTATCTGAATTACTTCATATTGAGTGCAGCCAAGAATTACATATCATTTCTAGGCTTGCTTGCATGCCATTTAACATTCCAGTAATCACAGTTTCAATCGCCTCGAAGGTACTCACTTGGTAGGTTGACGTGATAACATCGTTTCTAGTAGTTACAGACAATTTATTCAGCAGTCTTTTCGTATCACCGAGTGAGTTGGCCGTGCGGTTAGGGACACGCAGCTGTGAGTTTGTATTCGGGAGCTAGTGGGTTCGAATCCCACTGTCGGCAGCCCTGAAAATGGTATTCCGTGATTTCCCATGTTCACACAAGGTATATGCTGTGGCTGTACTTTAATTAAAGCCACAGCCGCTTCCTTCATATTCCTAGCTGTATCGTATCCCTTTGGCGTCATGAGACCTATCAGTGTGGGTGTGACCTTAGGAAAAATGTAATTAAAAAAACCTTTTTGTTATCCAATGGAGCATCAGTCTAATGGCTTGAGTTACTGTGGTGTGTATTTCGAAAAATGTAATAAAGTAGTTCGCTGGGGCTAGAATTAGGTAGAAAATACCGGAAGAAAAAGGATAATATCGCACTGAAAGCTTTCAGGTTGTGAGTATCACAAATAGGAAAATTCCTCTCAGTTTTAATTACTGCGTTGATGGGTTGAAGGTTCCTTTTGGGGATCATTGTAAGTACCTAGGTGCTAATATAAGGAGAGATCTTCATTGGGGTAATCACATAAATGGGATTGTAAATAAAGGGTACAGATCTCTGCACGTGATTATGAGGGTATTTAGGGGTTGTAGCAAGGATGTAAAGGAGAGGGCATGTAAATATCTGGTGAGACCCCAACTAGAGTGTGGTTCTAGTGTATGGGACCCTCACCAGGATTACTTGATTCAAGAACTGGAAATATCCAAACAAAAAACAGCTCGATTTGTTCTGGGTTATTTCCGATAAAATAGTAGCGTTACGAAAATGTTGCAAAGTTTGGGCTGGGAAGACTTGGGAGAAAGGAGACGAACTGCTCGACTGAGTGGTATATTCCGAGCTGTAAGTGGAGAGATGGCGTTGAATGACATTGTATGTTATTTTCTTTTTTGCTATTTGCTTTACGTCGCACCGACAAAGATATGTCTTACGGCGACGATGGGATAGGAAAGGCCTAGGAATGAAAGGAAGCGGCGTGGCCTTAATTAAGGTACAGCTCCAGCATTTGCCTGGTGTGAAAATGGGAAACCACGGAAAACCATTTTCAGGACTGCCGACAGTGGGGTTCGAACCCACTATCTCGCGATTACTGGATACTGGCCGCACTTAAGCGACTGCAGCTATCGAGCTTGGTGTATGTATGTTTAGTCTTCAGCCTGAAGGCTGGTTGGATCCTCAACAGCTCCACCATCAGCTGTCATAGATGGCCTAGGCATCATTGAAGACGCGTACTAGGGAAGTGAGGAGTGAGGTAGTTTCCCGTTGCTTTCCTCACCGAGCCAGAAGTTGCTATTACATATCACTCTGCCGAGCCCACGGAAATGCATGCACCAACCGACTCTATGAGGAATATTTTCACACCATTCATAGCAGCGACTGGCTGCAGAAGGAATGGCATTACTAGCAACACTCATACCTCAGTCACTTTCATTTTGTCAAAGTCAAGGTTTAAGCTGAGACAGATCAATGAAAGTAACAAAATTGCTCTAGCCCATACCAGAAGGCATAGTGCACTGTAAACACTAGGTCCCGCCAGCAAAGGCACAAATGACATAAGTAGACGTATAGGTTTGAGTGGTGTCTTTCAAAGTGGGAAAGATCACAGTGTGAAGATAAAGTTGGACTTCAAGAGGACAAATTGTGGCAAATATTCGCTTATAGGAAGGGAAGATAGGGACTGGAATAACTTATCAAGGGAGATGTTCAATAAATTTCGAATTTCTTTGCAATCACTTAAGAAAAGGCTAGGAAAAGAACAGATAGGGAATCTGCCATCTGGGCGACTGCCTTAAATGCAGATCAGTAGTGATTTATTTATTTATTTATTTATTTATTTATTTATTTATTTATTTATTTATTTATTTATTTATTTATTTATTTATTTATTTATTTATTTATTTATTGAAATGTCGTATGGCTTTTAGTGCTGGGATATCCCAGGACGGGTTCGGCTTGCCAGGTGCAGGTTTTCTATTTGACACCCGTAGGCGACCTGCGCGTCGCGATGAGGATGAAATGATGATGATGATGACAACAAATACACCCAGCCCCTGTGCCATTGGAATTAACCAATTAAGGTTAAAATCCCCGGCCCGGCCGGGAATCGAACCCGGGACCCTCTGAACCGAAGGCCAGTACGCTGACCGTTCAGCCAACTAGCCGGACTTGATTGATTGATTGATTGATTGATTGATTGATTGATTGATTGATTGATTGATTGATTGATTGATTGATTGATTGATTGATTGATGGGAAAATTTCTCAAATTCATGTAAAGAATTTGTATGACAATGGAATACGAGTCTGGATTCCTTGACGTGCTTTAACGTACGTAGATACCAAGTCTCCCGTTCGGATCAGTGCCTGAGTTGTCAAAGTTTTAGCCTTCGGGGCCCTAATACCCAGGCTCAATCCTCGACTGGGTAGTGGGATTTTAACCATAATCGCTAATCCTATTGTTTGGGGGAGTGGGTATTTTTACCGTCTCCAACATTCCTGCAACTCACGCACCCAAACCAACGTTATCCTCCATCACAATAACATGCAGTATCCCATTCACTGTAGACTCCTATAAAATCAATTCTTGTTATTCATTATAGTGTAAAATTACTTGCCACAAATACTAAATTATTTAAACGTCTTCTCATATACGTGCTCATTATATTTTAGATACAAAAATCG
This sequence comes from Anabrus simplex, assembly GCF_040414725.1. Taxonomy (NCBI): domain Eukaryota; kingdom Metazoa; phylum Arthropoda; class Insecta; order Orthoptera; family Tettigoniidae; genus Anabrus; species Anabrus simplex. The sequence continues at coordinate 502,866,405 of NC_090266.1, forward strand.
ATAGGTAGAATACTTAAAATCGTGTGGTTAGTGCAATCTGCTTCGTTCTGAGTGATCATCCTGAACGATGATGGCTGTTGCTATAAAGGAGCCAATCAATGCCTTCTACTTGTTACTGTGTAACGATAGACAGTAGCCTACATTTAGAGGATGATCACATTTTAAATTCGAAGGAGTACATGCAAAACAATTTTAAAACTGATCAATATTTTAAAACCTAACACAAGGGAACTATTGATACGGTAATATGGAAACCGCAATGCGATATCGCTGAGAGGATGAAGATACCATTAAATAGCCATGTACAAAAATGTAACTGCCATTTCAAAATGGAAGGTGTCGGAATTTCGAATTCTTGATTCAATATCCGTGTGAAAACGCAGCTACTGGACAACCCTTGCATCTTGCTGGCTGGTGCAGCGCACAGCGGAGTAGATTTGCTGTTGTGCTGAAGAGAGAGAGAAAGAAGGAACTGACAGGGTATTGCGTGAAGGTCACGTTATTGTTGCGGAATGAATGCGAAACATAAATGAGGTGCATTCGTCGAATGATAAAACACGAATGTGTGTGGCACCACGCACAATGAATATGCACTTTACGGCCACATTGTTCCTCAGAGTTTTCCTTACTCGTTTGAAGGCAATATTTTGCGGGCACTTCGAACTCGACAGATCTCTCCAGTGTGCAACTGGTTGCAAAGCACGAATCTTTAATCCGTCCATGGGGAAGGAAATTGAAAATGAATGAAGGAGTGGATTTTCAGCATGTTGCTTATCTGATAGACATCAAACTGAAAGTCTTTACAAGCCGGCACAATGTCTGTTAATCGGCGAAACAAAGCTTTCAATTGCCGTAAGAAAATCTTATTCAAGGGCTGTATTTTACCTGCAGTGCAGGGAGGAATCTGGAGAATTTGTATACTGTTGCCTGGAGGAATATCTTCAAGATAGGTTTTTGTCACTTTTAGTAGACCAGGAATCTAACAGTAGCAAAGACTTACCTTCGGTAAATGGGAAGGCGGCTTCTTTAAACCAATATATTAATTCGTTTCTTCTCATTTTCCCTGATTTTATGGCTGTTGCAGTTACATTTTCGTCATGAAACACTTCTTTGGAAAATCATCCACGGAAAGTTTAATTTGCCGCATGTAGTACAATGAATGATTTCGAGAAGAGAGTACCGGCCATACTAATTGTAGTGATAAGTGTGTACGAATGGGTAAGCGCACTAACCAAGTGAACAACTATTTCTGTCTGTTTTTCACCAACAAACGATTGAGTCCTTTCCGCTTTCATTTCACGCTCGAAAATGATCTGTATTTTATATTGAAGAAAGCGTGTAGAGCTGCAAGTTTCGTGATTTTTTCTACTTTGGACTCTGTACTATTTCTTGAAGCGACTCAACCAACCAGTAGATGCGCCGAAATTAATTTGTTCCATTGAAGTCTCTATTCAAAGTTTCAAGTCCCACAGTCTCAGGTCTTTATCACAAATATTCCGCTTCAGCCTTCTTGCTTCTGCAGAGCGAGAAAATATTTCTCTATTCATAAGTTCCCTGTGTTCAGTGGGACTTACTGACGTAGATTCTAACCGTTTCTTCCACATGTACAGAAGTCGTAGTGACGTTACCATACAATTTTTGTGAAAGGCGCTTCTTAACCCCCTCCTTATTTAACCATAAATGTACAGCTTTCCTCTTCTACGCAAGATATACAGCATGTTTCACTTTCTTGTGTGCACTGGAAGCATACAGTAGCTTGAAATGGTAGATTTGTCAGATGATTACGGTGTCCTTCACTGGATTGACGGGAGTTGGACTCCGGGGACAAACTTGAACCCGTAACACCTCTCGTACCTACAAATGGCATGCTGCATTCCGTCTCAGATCATGCTGATGAAGTGTCGCTACTTCCACTATTTCTCCCCAGACAAGACTTCGTGACAATACGTGCACCCATGGGATGATTTTCAGTTAGTTCGATCAAATGCCGATCCATCTTCCTTTCTTTCTTTCTTTCGATATTATTTCATGGGAAGAAGGAAAACCTCTTACACGGAAATGACGTAATTTTTACTATATAACATTAACTGGATTCATTTCTGCTCTCTCAAAGGAACACGTTTTAACTGCCTCCAACAGAAATCTCAAGGTAACGCGCTCGCTTTAGCTGGTCAACTGGGATGTCCACGTCGAGCTATATGCTAACGCGTTTAACCTTATTAGATATTTTAGTATCGATTTCCGGACTTAACAGCTCAAAATGGCAGCTACATATTTGTACATTGCTTTCTTATGGTCCTCTCATCCTCTCTGCGAAATTTCACTGTTGGTTTCGATACGACCTTATCGATAGTTCCCTTGTAAGATGATGTAAGGTGCTTGATATATTGCGATTAATTTTAATTCTCCTTGGGTGCATATGAATAGTAAAAATGAATGTTAATAAATGACCCAGAAAGTTGGCGCGAGTTGGTCGTGCAGATAGGGTCGCGCAGCTGTGAGCTTGCATTCGGAAGATAGTGTGTTCGAACCCCACGGTCGGCAACCTTGAAGATGGTCTAGTTTCCCGTTTTCATATCAGCAAATGCTTCGACTGTGCCTTAATTAAGGCCACGGCCGCTTCCTTCTCACTCCTAGCCTCTTCCTATTCCATCGTCGCCATAAGACCCATCTGTGTCGGTGCGACGTTAAGCAACTTGTAAATAATAATAATAATAATAATAATAATAATAATAATAATAATAATAATAATAATAATAATAATAATAATAATAGATGCATTAATTTGATCACTTTCATTTTCTTACCCACCAAAATAAGCCGTGTGCGATAAAGGTATGTGCTGATTGACTGGCAGGCTGAAGGTTCGAAGTGTATCACATGAAATGCTGCAAGCAGTTTTCATGTTAACATGCATAGAGTTCTTTTATAAAGGAAAGAGTAAAGTTATGAAAACGTGTATTGAGTTGAGCATTTCCAGGAGAAATTTAACTCATTTTCCCGTCTTTGTATGCATAAAAAAGTACACAGAAGATCCGAAAGGGAAGGGAGAGTGAAGACTTTAGTTTTCCAGAACTTTCTACCGACGTTTGGAACTTTAAATCCTGTCATATTAGTGAGTGAATTCTACTTTAGTTTGTGTCTCTCAACACCACTTTTGTATTTCCCAGCTCTTTCCCCACTCTAGCGTAGTTCTGCAAGAATGCATTGGTTTTCAATTGATTTAACATATATTTCGTCCGCGTGGCGAGAAGTTAGATGACAGTGGCCTCCGCTGCAAGTCCTTTTAAAGGGCACCTACAGCCGCACCAATCTCCTATCGGTTTCAAATAACACCAGATGTCTGGCTGTCGTTCTAGAGTATATGGAAATAGCAGCGCTTGGACTTAGGGTTGACCAACCCTATACGTAATGCCGTACACTGTATCAGAGTTGTATCTGAGAGGATGGCGATGTTTGAGAAACACTAAACAATCTACATTCGTACATATCTACTAATGTACATTAAAAAAAACCAAACCCCATGGCACTACAGCCCTTGAAGCGCCTTGGCCTACCAAGCGACCGCTGCTCAACCCAAAGGCCTGCAGATTACGAGGTGTCGTGTGGTCAGCACGACGAATCCTCTCGGCCGTTATTCTTGGCTTTCTAGACCGGGGCCGCTATCTCACCGTTAGATAGATCCTCAATTCTAATCACGTAGGCTGAGTGGACCTCGAACCAGCCCTCAGGTCCAGGTAAAAATCCCTGACCTGGCCGGGAATCGAACGCGGGGCCTCCGGGTAAGAGACAGGCACGCTACCCCTACACCACGGGGCCGGCGGCACTAATGTACATACATATAATTAAAATAAAGGGCGAGTTGGCCTTACTGTTAGGGGCGTGCAGCTGTGAGCTTGCATTCGGATGACAGCGAGTTCGAACTCCACTGTCGGCAGCCCTGAATATGGTTTTCCGTGGTTTCCCATTTTCATACCAGGAAAATGCTCTGGCTCTACCTTTCCTATACTATCGTCGCCGCAAGATCTATCTGTGTCGGTGTGACGTACAGCAAACTCCAAAAATAAAATAAAATGAAAGTGATGGTGTTCAGAGTGGTACAGCGCGATCTGTGATGTTCGTGGAAATATGAAACATTGTATATATGCTAATAAATGAATATGCTCCCAAATTATTCAAACCAAATACTTAGTTCCAATTCCCGCCGCTAGGCAAAAGTATGGCACTGCACGCTGTCAGAACGACAGGAAACATCAAACACATGGTAACGGTGGTTCTGAGACATTTATTAGAAATATTGATTAAAACAACTGTTCAATATGGCCTCCCGATGCAGGAACCTCCTGCTTCCGTAGCATGGTAGACATTTGCTAACAACATATATGTTGAAATCAGAGCGACATGTTCTTGTTCGCTAGCCTTTAGATCAGACAGAGACCTTATATGTCCGTGATAAACACGATCTTTCAGATATCTTCGCAACCATAATTCACATGGATTTTGGTCGTGGGATCTTGAAGGCGAGCTGGCCTTGCTGTTAGGGCTCACTAATATGACAGGCGATGTTTGAGAAACACTAAATTATCTACATTCATACATATCTACTAATGTACATACAAATGCCTAGAGATGATGCGGTCGTCATAGAATGTTTCTCACAGCAAATTGTTCATCTGGCGAGCGACATGTTGTCCCAACTTGCATGAAAATAATGGTCAGGTCACAGTTGCGTTCTTTCAAGGCTAGAATCACATGTTGCACAAGGAGTTCCTTATTATATCCAGATGTCACTGTAAACCTAACAGGCCAACATGGTGTCATTTCCTTAAAGAAAAACGGACTTGCGAAACCACACCAAACCGTCACCTAATTTGAGTGCAATGGTTGCTTAGGCATATGCGATCGCCGTACAGTCCAGACTAAAATGTGCCCCGTTAGTCCACAGAATATTCCCCGTCCACCAATCTGGAGCCATTGTTTTGGGAAGCCAGTCTCTACCTGTCACAAATCAGGACAAAGGAAGAATGATTGAGGAGTAACACCTCTTTAAAAAACCTTGGTCCAGTTGGCCTGGCTGGTAGCACCTTATAAGGGCCCCTTTCTAGGGTTAGAGGTGACATCTGGTCAACGTCTTGAAGGCGGGGGAGGAATCTCACTCTCAATAGCTAAGAGAGCGGAAGAACCTAGTGGAGTAAACCAGTTATATACAAATTTTATTCACCCTGGATGAAATTGCAGTTTAGGGGAAGGCGCCTCAAATGTAACTTTTAATACCTATGTTATTGGTGCTATCGAAAAGTACTACATAACAAAAGTCATAGAAATATATAAGTTCGCCACTTGCGGTTACTGTCGGCATTATGGTGAAACTGTGTGTCGTGGACACCACGGATTATAATGCGTCGGTAACTGATTTTTCCCTTTTAAATGTCAATGTCCTTCCCGTACATATCTCCAGACTGAAACCACTCTGATGCTGTTGCACACGTTTTCTGGGCAGCATAGGAGACAAAGAATGTCACAACAAACAATGGTCAATGTAATGTTATTGTTGATCAATGTTATGAGCTTTCAGTAGGCGTTCACAATTTATTTTCTTCCGACTCTGAAATACCACTCTTATCATAGTCGATAAATAACTTAGACTGTAGTTTCTCATTCCCCGGCTCCATGTACCGACTTTCATTAAATTCTGCTAACCCATTTCCTCGTGGCTCGGCGTTGATATGGACTTGACAACAAAAATACAAATTCATGAATATCTGTGTTATCAAAGCCGGTACGGTAACAATGCATGACATAAATGATCGGAAATGTATTTCTATATAACTTATGTAGCATTTATCGATAGGACCACAAATAATATAAATATTTGAGAATTAAATGTTAGGCCTTCCCCTAAACTACCATTTCATTCTACGTGAATAAAATGATTTATAGCCTAGATTGTAGTGGCTCATCCCCCGACTTCACATACCGATTTTCATTAGATTCTCTTCAGCCGTTTTCTCGTGTTGCGTGTACATACATACATACAGACAGACAGACGGACAGACAGACAGACAGAAATTACGGTAAAGTAGAAAGTGCAGTTCCTTGTTACTATGGACATGACCGATACAGAAATACCATTCTTTTCAAATTCTGAGCAATGTACAGACAAAACTCTTATTTTATATATATAGATGTATTTAACAAAAATGATTATTTCTGAATATTTACTATTATTATTATTATTATTATTATTAATATTATTATTATTATTATTATTATTATTATTATTATTATTATTATTATTATTATTTATTATTATTATTTTATCCCTTACCGCCCAGTTTTGGTGTCTTCCTCGGACTCATTTATTAATCAGACCTTCACCGCCCCAAGGGCAGTGTCCTGGAGTTTGAGACATTTGGTCGGGGATACAACTGGGTGCAGCGCCGGTACTTCGTTCAGGCTGTCTTGTCTGCTATGCTAAACAGGGGCCTTATAGGGGTGAGATGATTGGAAGGGATAGGCATGGAAGAGGAAAGGAAGGGGCCTTGGCTATAAGCAAGGTACCATCCTGACATCTGCCTGGAGAAGAATTGGAAAACCACGGAAAACCACTTTGAGGATGGCTGAGGTTTGAAATGAAATCCCTCTACTTAGTTAACATCCCGAGGCTGGGTGGACCCCGTTCCAGTCCTCGTAACAATTTTTAAATTTCTTGGCATAGCCGGGAAACGAACCCGGACCTTCGGGGGTGGCAGCTAACAACACTAACCTAACCACTGCACCATAGAGGCGGACAATGAATGTTTATTACGTTGTAAAAGAATCTTCAAATAAAACATACAGTGACTAACGGAAAGCAGGGCATTATAATAGTTACCAGTCAGGGCATTCCATTTTTACATACTGTGATCCCATGGGAGAACAACATACTAGGATAGTTGATGAAGACCAGCAGACGTTCATATGCAATACGTACAGGAAAAGTCATAAGATTTATGCTTAATGTTCACTTAAAATGAAGTGCATGAATGAGATTCACCCTATAAAAGTCTCTTAATCCATTTTATTAAATGAATACTGCACTTCAAGCCTACATTCTAAAATAATGTGAGGAAAGATAATAAGATAACTCTCTCTCTTTCATTATCAATATGTTTATTTGTGAAGGTTTATGGATTTCTTTTCGAGCTTTCAAATGTCGAATGAACTTTCTGATACGAGGGAAGTTCAAAGTAATGCCAACGCATATTCGACTCTAGTACTGTAATCTATATACCACAGGCAATGTCCGCCTCTGTAGCGTAACGATTAGCACTATTACCTATCGTCCCCTGAGGTCCGGGATCGATTCCCTGTATCTGCTGGGAATTTAAGAATGGCACGAATGCTGATATGTGGTTAAAATGGCACAAGCAGCTCACAACCACTGTGGGTGTGCTTGAAAAGAGCTGCACTACCTCGGGATGAGAACACGAGTTTACTTACCGTTGATGTCAGTACTGCAAGCCGCTATTAATTAAAGATTAAATGTCCATGTTCCAGTGCCATCTCGTACTTAGGTCTCCTAAATAATAATAACAATATATGAATTTAAGGGATGTTGATCATCGGAACTAGGTTTCTTCAGGGTACTGCTAATTAATTTTTACAGTTGTTTACATTTGTATGCCCGTTGTTAATTGTACACAACAGAGAATCAAATTTCTTCGTCTGAACGTCTAATTTCATTTCCTCTACACATTGTTAGTTTTAATATTATTCATGAATACTCGTGTTTAAAACTGTTGTTAATATAGGTGCTACCAACCGCTCGTAAACAAATATTAGGTATTCACGTTCCAGAAAAGGTAATTTTCGAGTACAAAGCAAACCTGTAGCAAACATAGACTAGTAAAACCCCTCGTTTGCCAATACAACTGCTGCCTAGCACTCTAGTTGGCAGCATTCATTGGCTATTCGAATTTTAACCAAACGAAAAATATTGGCGAAGCGCGATTTCTTCTGCAACAGTTCTTTCCGAAACTGTCCGTTAACAATAATGATGTCCGGATCCATGGATAATATATTTAACGTGATAGCCTTTGGTCACACTGGTCTCGGGTTCGATTCCCGGCAGGGACGAAAATTTTAACCACCGTTGGTTAATTTGGCTGACACGGTGGCTGGGTGTATGTGTCGTCTTTATCATAATTTCATCCTCATCACGACGCGCAGGTCGCCTATAGGCGTAAAATCAAACGACCTGCATCTAGTGAGCCGAACTTGTCCGCGGACACTCCCGGCACTAAAAGCCATACGCCATTTCAACAATAATGATGATTATTTCATATCTGACACCACCGTAGGAACATTTCGAAGACCCCTCAACAGTGCAACTCTAGTTTATTTCAGTGTTTCTAACCGTAATTCTATTAAAATGCTGACAATGACAAAGCATTATTCTAATTTTGGCCTATATCCTCCTGTAGATAAGCGCTTCATACGGCCAAACAACTCAATGTGGTGAAACGTTCGAAAGCACTGTAATGGCGGCAAATCGGTTTGTTTTGCATACATTCTCTTGGGTAATGTAGTATAGTAAGTGCCCTCCGCAAAATATTTTTAATCCACGAGGTGTTAAAATTCGTGATTGAAATCAAAGAACACTATAGCTTGACTACAATTTTCGTAAAAAAATGATGTCGATGAATTTTGTGGGTGTACAATAATTTTCCGTTGCTGCATTATATTTGATCCCTGCAGCCTTCCATAGATCTTTACGAATCTAAAATAATTCTTTGCTCGCAAGCTCCTTTACGAAATGGGTCAGTGGCCAGGTAATTATTTTTATTACTCGTATGTTATATTACATTATATTAATAACTGGACACTGGGATTGCAGGCATACACCAACAGATATCCTGGACCCTTCTCAACGCTGCCAACGTCGTGCTAGTCGCTAAACTGCAACGCCAAACCGAAGGATGGAGAAATATTTTGGTATCCTATAGCTGCAACTCAGTCGAATATCCGACACCAATCCTACTAGAAATAGGAACAATCCCAGTTGAAGGCAGGATCCTGCCGTGACTGTCGAAGTTTAAATATCTGACGATTGGATTAGATGGTCAGCTTATCGAAGAGAAGAACTTGAGGATTAAGCAGGCTGGATAAAGTGGCTATTCCCGCTGTGCATGGCAAGTAGAATATTTATATCTATAACAATCCTTCAGTTTTTCGATTTGTTTTACCTCGCACCAACACAGGTAGGTCTTACGGCGACGATGGGACGAGAAAGCGCTAGGAGTGGGAAGGATGTGACCGTGGTCTTAATTACAGCACATCCCCAATAACTACCTGATGTGAAAATGGCAAACCACGGAAAGCCATCTTCAGGGCTACTGGCAATGGGGTTCGAAACCACAATATTCCGAGTCTTGGATGAGAGCTACGTGAATCAAACCGCGGAGACACTCTCTTGGTAATGTTTCCTTTCTGGTTGCTCATACTTCAAGGCTAGAAGCATTTAAGTTGCCCTATTCTATTATATCAGAGACAGTTTCAAAATTAAAACGAAGTTAATGTGACACAACGAAGTAGTTATAGGTACAGAGACCGTCAGCGATGTTCTGAAGATGCAAAACTCTAAAACGATGGACACAGGTTTACCTGCCTCTGCACGGGGGGGGGGGGGGGGGTTACAGTGACTCTATATGTACAGTGTTGCCATGTCCAGTCCAGTCGCCATGGTTTTGCCAAGTATTCAATCAGCTGAAAGATGAAGGAGGGTGATGTGATTATTGTTTCACGATGTTATACGATGTTATTTATTTTGCTTATACTGTGTAGGCTATATGTATCAGTGGTTGCTATATTCAGAGTCTGAATACCTAACACAAGATTTCAAAATTTAGATTTATACGTGGTATACAACAACACAATTATTTAAGGGGTTTAAAATTCTGTGTTGATACACCAATCTATAATAGCCTATTATAATACATGTGGCACTCATTCTCTTAAATAATGTACGTCATGACTGTAATGTTAGCCTACATTTAAGCAAAAACTTTTTAACATTATAATATTACTGGTTACATGGTTCTACATATCAGAATATACAATGCAATATCATCATACTATAACTGTACACAGAAATATAATTTGTTTATGTATCGGTACGTATATAATCTTAACATACGCAGAAAATATTACGATATCATAATCAGTTAGGCCTGTATTAAGCGATGGGTACACAAAATTATATAAGCTAGCTATATATTATTTGTACCATTCTACTCACTGTACTTATATAACTAATAACGAAAACATGTTAACCTTTAAGGGTTAAAACAAGCAACTGTTGAGGTCCCGGGGTGGTTGTGTTAATGACGGCTACGGTTTGATACCCGCAATGAATAGTTAAATAGTATTGATATCACTAAACACAATAGATTGAGAAAATACTACTTGTCGCTCAGTGAAAACAAGGAGTTGTCCTGGTCCCGGGGAAATTGTATTCAGGAATCGGTTACGGACCAAATACGGTTCGATCCCCGTGATGTTCGATGAATTCTGTGCCCCGGTTCGATTAGTACGGGTAGATAGCCGCTGTATTGTATCATGTTGTTGCTATCGGTTTTGTTGTTACATTGTTATTATTATCAATAAAATGTACGTAAAAACACTACTCGATGCCAAGCGGCACTTATAACCTGGTCCTTAAAGACATGAATAGCCATAAAATGTTGAATTTCAGAATAGGCCTCTATCAATCATGATAGCTCATACTGAGGAAATTAGTGAAACATAAATGATCGGAAGTGGCCGTTCATGTAACCTTTATTATGTACAGGTTTTAGATGAGACATATATTTTCTGGGATTTTGTAAATTTGTCAAAAATATAATAATCGTGAAAATCACCATTGATATTATATTCCAAACAAACTTTCGTTATCTACTGCACAGATTTTTGATACGGCTAATAATAACGGAGAAATCTGACTTTTACTGCCTTAACTTCCTTAAAACTGCTAACCCATTTTGTTATTATTGTTACTGTTACGGAGTTTCCGTGGTTCACAGAGGATGCTACTGGGTTGAATGCCTGGACAAGGGATTATATAGAGCAACTTTAAGCACAACAAATTTGGAAATTTTATTTCTTTCCTTTCTTAAATTTGGGAGATGGAACATATAAAATCTAATAATTGCAAGGTTAATAACGAGCTCGTCAGCTCTAACAATATCTTGGGCTTAGAAGTCCTAAATCAGGTACAAAAAACTTGAGATAAATACCTAGTCGTTAAATTACATAGAAAAGTACATAATTGCTCCAAGCAGTTACAATATTTTGAAAGAGCAGGGTTTGCTCCGAGCAAGTACACTTCACAGGAGTCTGAGCTCCAAAATACAAGAGTCCAGACTCGAAGGGGCGATCAGTTTCTTTTGACACACTAAAATTACATTAGGCAACCCATCGGGTGACCCCACTTCAAAGTGTTCATACACGGTTGCCGCATGGTGGGCTTATCCATAGCTCAACAATAACATTAGTCACTGTTCCCTTTGGAGTCCGACTCGTTGGCTGAATGGTCATCGTCCTGACCTTCGGTTCAGATGGTCCCGGGTTCGATTCCCGGCCGGGTCGGGGATTTTAATCGCTTCTGATTAATTCTTCTGGCTCGGGGACTGGGTGTTTTGTGTCCGTCCCAACACTCTCCTCTTCATATTCACACAACACACTACACTACCAATCACCACAGAAACGCGCAATAGTGATAACATCCCCCCATATCGGGTTGGCGTCAGGAAGGGCATCCGGCCGTAAAACAGGGCCAAATCACATGTGCGACACAGATCGCACCCGCGACCCCACAGGTGTGGGAAAAGCGGTAGGAAAAGAAAGAAGAAAAGACTGTTCCCTTTGGAACTAAAACGAAGAAACAGTTACTCTGCGAATAGTACGGAATAAACAGGGGCATAGTAACCCATACCACACGGCCTTAAGTGTAAAAAGAAAATGTTGCACATAACCGGCCAATAACAAAAGGCAAGGAGGCGAAACACCAGCACTTCTGATAGAAATTTCTGGAAACCTAAGTGGGCTTAAGGCCCAGTGACATAGAGAATAATCCCATACTAAAAGGGTTACTAAAGTAGGAATATTTAAAGCCGAAACAAGATTTTCAAAATGTAGATGTTGAAAACTTTATTCATCCAATTAAAAGGTTGAATGTGAGACGACAGAGGGCCACCACTCGCGTTCCCTTACATTACATATTTCCCAGTAGGGAACAGAACTAGAATCGGAAATCCTACATTTAAACCACCAAATTAAAAAATTATATAAGGAAACGGCTGAAACCTTCCCCTCAAAATACCCCCACGCGCTATCACAAGTTTATATAAATTCTGCCATTACCTTGTATTGCTGAATTTTCTTCAAGCGCCCTAGAACCCCGTCAAGTCGCACTCTCAAACAATGGAGCAATTCAGACAAGACGGCCCAAAAGAGTGCCACTTTTGCATTTCCGTAGGAGAAGCTTCCAGATTAAATTGAACTACACTTTGCTGATAGGCTGAATTTCCATACACAACCCCGGGATTGATTGGCCAGAGATCGGCCGAGTTGGCCGTGCGTGTAGAGGCGCGCGGCTGTGAGCTTGCATCCGGGAGATAGTAGGTTCGAATCCCACTATCGGCATCCCTGAAGATGGTTTTCCGTGGTTTCCCATTTTCACACCAGGCAAATGCTGGGGCTGTACCTTAATTAAGGCCACGGCCGCTTCCTTCCAACTCCTAGGCCTTTCCCATCCCATCGTCGCCAAAAGACCTATCTGTGTCGGTGCGACGTAAAGCCCCTAGCAAAAAAAATGCTAGCTGATTGGCCAGAGAACAAAATTACAAGCATGTGAAAGGTAGATAACAATAGAGGAGGAACCAGTTGAATTGATGACAACTTCGGTACATTAAAAAATCCTAAAAAGAAGGTTTACCTACTCACAAAATGAATATTATTCTATCAATTAGTTTGTTTTAGTCCAGCCGGTAAACGTTATTAAATAGATGGCAGCGCCATCTCACCATTGAAGAACTAAGTTTTGCGAGATTGAAAGTTGGAGTCGGTTGGCATAGATGGGCGCAGAGAAGGAGCGCATTTTAAATAGCCGGGTAAGTTGTATCCCTGATACAGTTACCATTATAATGTATCTGAAAAATCTATTCGTTGCTAGGTGCGTCTTGTAACATGCTACCTTGAGAACTGAAAATAAGCAATTGTCCAATTTCATTTTAAAACACGTTTCGGATCTACTTCTGCTTCCGTAAGTACAGCAGTCTGGCATGCTTTCTCTTCAAAAGTCACACCTCAGAAAGAAGTAAATTCAAACACTCTTCAAAGTAATAATACCTAATAATCTGACGTGCTTAATGAAACATATATTTTCGGTACTATTAAATATAAAACACTTCACTGAAATTGCATAAAGGGTGATCATACGCTGTGCGGAATACATACGTTTAAATCGGCTGTCGGAACATTCTGCTGAAAGATGGCGGAGCCAATCAGAATTAAGCACTCCTTGGCCGCACTGTGCATGTAGAGTCACTGTCGAGGGGTTACCACAACGCGCACTCTCTGCCTCGTTTAGTGGTGGACAAGTTATTTCATAACTGGCACGGCTCCACTGCTTTCTCAAGTCAGCAATACTACACTTCTAGTGATAGTATTTGTCTGTTTGGGACTGCTTACATTAGCTTTATGTCACTTAAAAACAAAATGTTAAGAGTATGGACACGTATACATATACAAGTTTCAGATTTACCTCCGTAATTTTTTACAAATCTACAGTCCAGTCTTCACTGTACCATCGTTCAATCTATTCATAACATCGTTTAAAATGATTTCGTTTATATCCATCCCTGTGCCATTAATCACCGTTTTCATTAGATATATATGAATGGCAGTGCATTGAATATTTAGCTACTGGGTTAACGTCATACTAACTGAGATAAGTTTCCGGCAACGATGGTAAACGAGAGGGCTAAGACTGGGATGGAAGAAAATTTGGCCTTTATTGAGGCTGGGTGTGAAAAAATAGAAGCCACGGAAACCCGTCTTCGGGGTTGCCCATTGTGGGGCTTGAACCCACCACCTCCTGAATGCAAGATTACATCTACGCGGTGGATGTGTATAGGATGTACCGATACATTATACTACCGGGTGAGTTGGCCGTGCGGTTAGGGGCCCACAGCTGTGAGCTTTCATCTGGCAGCCCTGAAGATGATTTTTCGTGGTTTCCCATTTTCACGCATAGCAAATGCCGGGGCTGTACCTTAATTAAGGCAACGGCCGCTTCCTTCCCACTCATAGGCCTTTCCTACCCTATCGTCGCCATAACACCTATTTGTGTCGGTGTGAAGTAAAACAAATTGCAAAAAAAGCAGAGTATTCTGCGAAAAATACATTATAAATCTACCTCGGTGGCGCTTTTAGTTAGTCTTCATTTTTCTATTTTCAGGATTGCGGGTTCGATCCCGGCTGAGTTCAAAGACATTCCAGGGTATTAATTACGTATCCAAGTTGCTCATATTAAAGCTATGCCAATTGTTTCTATTATTATTATTATTATTATTATTATTATTATTATTATTAATAATAATAATTTCTTCATTTCTTTTTAAATCCATTTACACTCTAGGGTTGGTTGTTCCCTCGGAATCAGCGAGGTTTTCTAACTCTACCGCCTCAAGGGCAGTGTCCTAGAGCGTGAGACTTTGGGTCTGGTATACAACTGGAGAGGAGGATGAGTACAATGCATGGGTGGCCGCACCTGCTATGTTGTACAGGGGCCTTTGTGTGTGTGTGGGTGGGATCGGAAGGGATAGACAAGGAAGGAAGCGGCCGTGGTCTTAAGTTTGGTACAATCCCGGCATTTGCCTGGAGAAAAAGTAACAAACGACGGAAAACCACTTCGATGAAGGCCGGGGCTGGAAATCGAACCCTTTTCCTTACTTGACCTCCAGAGGCTGAGTGGAGCTCTCGTACCACTTTTCAAATTCTGTGGCAGAGCCAGGAATCGAACACGGGTCTCCGGGTGTGTCAGCTAATCATACTAGCCACTACAACACAGATGCGAACATTATTATTATTATTATTATTATGAATATTATTATTATTATTATTATTATTATTATTATTATTATTATTATTATTATTTCATTTAGTTCAAAAAGATTTCATTAAATATCAGATAAATGTCCTCAAACACAGCCGTAAAACGTGCAGCCACACAGCTGTAACGAAACATAACATTCCATTCCATTGGTTACTGCTGACCGTTTTGTCTTTTGTTTACTTAGTTAGGTTCAACACATGGCAGCTGGCAGGCTAACTAGCATATAGCACCCTCATAAGACAAGTCTTAATTAAGTGAACGCTATTTGTCAGAAGTGAATTGTTGGCCGTATAAACATTTCATTCTTTGGTAGAAAAATAGCCTGTAGAAACGAGCATTTTTTAGAGGATCTCTTTCAGTAAATGATGGCTTCCACTTAATCGTGAAATGCCAGGGTAATTGACCACATTCATAAAGGTTTTACCACATCATCACGCAGGTCCATCACGGTGGGTGACTGATACGAATACCTTTAACGAATAAGCCCGAAATAATGCTGCAGAATATACCTTTAATGCACGTATTATTGAGTACTGTCATTTACAACAGAAAACTTTTTGAATAATAATAATAATAATAATAATAATAATAATAATAATAATAATAATAATAATAATAATAGGATGTCTTACTGGTGCAGTGGTTCAGTAGTGCAGTGGTGCAGTGGCCTAGTCACTCGATTTCCAACTCGAGTTTCGCATTTTTGAATCCCATTTCAAGGCATCTATCCCTAACTCCAGGTCGAACTCTTAAATTGAACCTAAGTTGTCCACCCTAACACCGAAGTCTGAAAATGTGGGTAGGCGACATTGATTGATATTCGAGAAGAAGAATAAGAAGAGTAAGAAGAAGAATACTATGGCTTCGGTTGGCGCTTAGAATTCTAAATTAGACACTGCTTCTATGAGTCGAGCATCAGTTTGTGGAGATTTGTTCTTTCTACCTGATTGAGCCATCGCAGCTATTGCCACGGTGAGTACTTCTAAAATGAAGACGAAAAGGACATGTGGACGTATTAGAACACAAGGACCGGATGAGTTAGCCGTGCGGTTAGGGCCGCGCAGCTGTGAGCTTGCATCCGGGAGATAGTGGGTTCGAACCCCACTGTCGGCAGCCATGAAGAGGGTTTTCCGTGGTTTTCCATTTTCACACCAGGAAAATGCTGGGGCTGTACCTTAATTAACGCCACGGCCGCTTCCTTCCCACTCCTAGACCTTTCCTATCCCATCGTCGCCATAAAATCTATCTGTGTCGGTGCGATGTAAAGCCAGTTGTAAAAAAGTAGAACACCAGGAAATAAAATATTCTGAAGGACGGATAACTCTTTTAGGCCTACAAAGCACATGAAGAAGGCCACTGACCACACCATATTCAACATATCATGCTAGCCCAATATCGACCCGTTCCCCAGGAAAGGCTTCCGAAAGAGATAGAAGAAGTTCGCATTACTATCGTCTAATAATAATTCAATTCGTACAGACTTCATGAGTCACCGGGTTGTTGTAATTTTGCACCACATAAATTCTTCACCGTACTGGCAGCCAACAACAAGGAGTTGTAATTAAAA
The DNA here is from genome assembly GCF_040414725.1 of Anabrus simplex. Lineage (NCBI taxonomy): Eukaryota > Metazoa > Arthropoda > Insecta > Orthoptera > Tettigoniidae > Anabrus > Anabrus simplex. The sequence goes on from NC_090266.1 coordinate 502,883,129, forward strand.
CCCTCGAATGACTTTGACCTCAGCCGGAATATTTTTTGTTTTGCTAGGGGCTTTACGTCGCGCCGACACAGATATGTCTTATGGCGACAATGGTATAGGAAAGGCCTGGGAGTTGGAAGGAAGCGGCCGTGGCCTTAAATAAGGTACAGCCCCAGCATTTGCCTGGTGTGAAAATGGGAAACCACGGAAAACCATTTTCAGGGCTGCCGATAGTGGGATTCGAACCTACTATCTCCCGGATGCAAGCTCACAGCCGCGCGCACCAGCCGGAATCGAACCCGAAAATCTGAAAATAGAAAGACAAGGACTAACCAAAAAAGCCACTGAGGTTGACTTCTAATGTATTTTTCGCAGCATACTCTGTGACATAATTTATCAGTACGGTACTGTACATTCCATTCAAACCACCGCGTCAATTGGTTGCGCGGTAAGTGCCGTGTAAATGTAGACTCTCATTCAGGATACGATGTGTTCGAACCCCACCATCGGCAAACCTGAACACGGTTTTCTGTGATTTACCATTTTCACACCAGGCCTTAATGAAGGCCAAGTTCACTTCCTTCCCAGTCCTAGCCTTTTCTTTTACTATCACCGCCGTAAACCTAGCTCAGGTAGCGCGACTTCAAGCCAGCAAATAGTAACAATGTACACAATACTTCATACCCATTAATGAACGATCATAACTGGCACAGGGTTAAGTAAATACGAAGAGAAAGTAGCATGTGGCAAAATAGCAAACAAGAAGTTAAATGTAACCCAGTTAGAGGACTACATAGAAATTAAAGACAGTGAGTAGATTACTCCGCGAATTAGAAATAAATGTGGGAATGCTACCATAAAACTTGATGTAGACTTTGGCAAGTTTCTTCACACATTAACTACTAATTTTCAGAGTAACACGCATGAGGAAAGACATTAGAGGGTAGTCACGGTACCTAGTATATCTGATCAGGTTCAGTTCTACGTCATTGTTGAGTGTGGGATGGAATTCGACTTGAACCCGGTTTAGAAAGTAGGATCAACTAATTGTTCATGTTCTTTTATGTAAGGGGCTGAGAACATCCTGTACGTGTGTATTATCTTTGAACGTAAGAATTAAGGCGGCAACCATATGATGACGTTCGTAAAGCCCTCTTACGAAAAATGATCAACTTCCCTGAGCAGTCAGTACTCCTCCAAATGAATCTTTTGAATAATATGATAAGTTTCAGGAAATCTAAAAAATATACCGACAGAATTTCACTCCCGAAGAGTTAAATTGATCTGAAGAACTCTTTCTTTTTTTTCTTGCTAGTTGTTTTACGTCGCGCCGACACAGATAGGTCTTATGGCCTGAAGAACTCTACGAACTGAACAAGCACACTTCTTCAGTCACAAGGAATTACACTAACATGACTGCTTGAATAAAATTTCAGCAATAATTTTAACCAACGAAATAGACATTTTGTCCTTTGGATATATTTGTAAAGCTAGGTAACAGCATCTGCTACCATGCGCTAAATTGTGAGTTGGCTACAACAATGTAAGCCATAATATTTATGAAATGTGGTTTATCTGCCATTAATTAAGAGATAATCAACCGTGTTGCCCTCTGTATAATAGTAGATACAGACTACAGATCTAAAATAAAATCTTAACGAGATGTAAGCCATTATGAATATTTCAGTAAATGTCCACGAACTTCAAACAGATATATTCGAACCAAGGTGTCCGCAATTTTTCTCGGCATTTGAACTACGAAATTCCAAATGATACAGCTCCCTAGTCAGATTCTGGAGCGCGCTGAAATATGAGTCATACAAATACTAACATGCCAGAAGTTGACTATCATCGATCCAGTAAATTACCACGAACAAGCTATCGGTAAATAATATATAAACAACAATAATTTTGCAATACTTACCCTACTGACTTATTTCAAAAATACTGTAGTTCGTACTGGGTAACGAAGTATTCGTTCGTAGCACGTAGTCACTACGAATGTTCCACAAGTGAAGGGAACAAGGCGTAGAGATTGGTTATCCCTGGAAGTCATTCGACATGCAAGACTTGAGAATGACCAGAATCCGGAAGCACGAGACGTGGAAGATGAGGAAGAGAGAAACAGAAAGAAAGTGAGAAAGAGGAGAGGCGCTGGACGCGGATCGAACGGCATCTCACTGGCTCAGCACCTCTCTATCACAACTCAAAAGCCTTTATGGGATTCTCATCCTACCCACATCATTTGACTGAATCTACATTGGAAATCCATCCCTACTTCTCTCGGAAGCTTTCCCCTTTACTCTCTTTTCTTCCTCTCCCTCGCTTCTGCCTGGCTGGATTCCCCTTATCCCTTCTCCGTATCTTCCTATTGTGATTCTTACTTCAACGATTTCTCTAAACGTTCTTCTCGTTTCTTGTCATCTCTCGGCCAGAGAAACTTTCTTTCTCACTCGCTCAATTTGTAATGGCTACAAGAGTCCCAGACACTACGCTACGGAAGCACAAACAAAGTGGTATCTTCTACTCATCTATCTTTTCTAGTAACAGCAACTCAAAGGTGTGTTCTAAATTCATTAACCAAACATTAAGAATAATACATATGGAGAATACTGTTAAGAGTAAGCGAGATTTGTTGGCACGAACTGTGACTGAACAATATGGTTTAAATTGTTAAATTTAGGTACGTCATAGCAGCATTGTATATTTCAAGTGTTAGTTCTGAAGAACGTATTAGCACGTAATTGTGGCTATAGTTGGGAAAAAAGTAGCCCTCGTTATGATTCTGTAATTTGTCGGTTGCTCAAACAAAAAACCATGGAAAAACATTAACTGAATGGCTCAGACGGACAATTGCTGGCTCTCTGAATCCAGGTTCGCGGGTTTGATCCTAGCTCAGTTTGGTGGTATTTGCAGGCACTAAAACAGGTCAGCCTCGGGTCAGAAGGTTTACCGCACGTCAAAGAAGTAATGTGGAAGAAATTTTTGGCACATTGTTGTCTCCAAAAATCTCCAAAGTATTTATTGGTACGTTAAATCGATAACGTTACATTTAATTGAAAAACCATTTCAAGGTAGACAGGTGCGAACAGAATGTCAATGACCTCTGAGATAAGAAGAATGCATAGCCAAATGGCATACTCACTAACTGAGGTTTGAATTTAGGTCGATGTTTGTTGAGTGTTTGAATTCAAAAGACAACAGTCTGTGGTTCGAATTCCACGTATAACTGGAGTTCATGTGGCTATGATCTCGATACCAACCATCCTGTAAATCTACAAGCTTGCGTTTAGCAAAAGCATTCTTTGCGCTTAGGTGTCAAATTATTTTGAGCAGTTTTGTAGTATAAGTTGTTTAGGCGCCCAGATACAAAGCTGAAGCCTACGGTGCCGAATACTAACGCAGACGGTTCGTATATAAGGGTGCTCAGTTGTACGGTAATCTTGTCAATAGATTTCGTCGCTTCAGCGGTAAAAGGTTGTAATCCACAAAGCTCTTCCTATCGATTATTCTCTTTAAGACTGGTCACGCCTCCCAGCCACATATGGATATGCAGCCCATCAGAACAATGTCCGTTCTGTTCGTTTTCCTATGCCGACGAGTAACCGAAAATGAACCTAACGTGCATTATACAATAGGAGTGCGTAAATACGTAATGCAAGCATACGTTCGTATAGTACGGTACAGTAAGGTTAATTTTCCTTTACACATGGGCATAGGAAAATGAACACTACAAAATTTGTTCTGATGGACTGCATAACCATATGCGGCTGGGAGGCGTGACCAGTCTTAAGGAGAATAATCGATAGGAAGACCTTTGTGGATTACAACCTTTTACCGGTGAAGCAACGATTTCTTGTCATTTATGAACATCCACTTATCAGAGCACAATTCTAGCAGTCTGGCGTCCTTTAAAACCTTTAGTAGTTGAAGAGTCTTCACCCCACTTTCTCTGTATTCAGATAATTTAAACTTGCATGAAAACCACAAATGAACCCTTAGTTAGCATTTCTTCGACTGGTGTTTGGCATTTCACTTTGTAAACCGCAAGCCAGGTTAAGTTGTTCTAATTTTCGGGGAGACTGGAAGTTGCACTAAACTTTCCGTAGATCATAAGTGAAGCTATACTGAGCAATCTTATCCTAGTGATCACCTCACTTATCCGCGCACAAAATAATGAAAATAAACGTTTGTCTTCCTAAGATGCAAAATTTATCCTTGCTTATTCCTAGGTACAAACGAATTCAATGTCCGGCTCCATAGATAAATGGTTAGCGTGTTAGCGTCTGGCCCAAGGGGTACCGTATATGATTTCCAGCCAGGTTGAGGATTATGCCCTTCATCAGTTAATTCCATTGGATCGGGGATGGATGTGTGTGCCGCCTTCAGGATTAGAATTCATTACAAGTAGGGCCACATCCTCACAGACGCTCAGGTCATCTATACGATAAGGCGTCAACTCGAAAGACCTGCACCAAACCTCCGCGGAGGCCTCACGCTATTATGGCAAACTCCAGCATTTGAAATGATGAAAAACGTACATTTGCCTATCTACAGAATTAATAAAGCTAATAGGTCTACATAAACATTAAATAGGTTTAGAAACGAAATATATAAATATAAACATGACCTAAGAGAAGTTAAATTAATAGCTATTGAATATTACATTGATAATCCCAGTAAGAGGTGTAAGGCTGAAAGGCAAATAATTCATTCTGAAGGTAATAAGAAAAATACAAGTAGAAGTAAAATTTTAATGTGTACTGTTGAATTTAATAAATATTTCATTCAATCTGTAAAAGGCATATGCGAGAACGACTTAGTTCGTCTCGCTTACTTCTTCTTGGCAAGCCTATGGTTTCATCCTGCTGTGTTTCCTGAGCTGTGTATTGTGTTTCCACTTCCTGAACACCCTCCGTAAGTTCAATTCCACACCCAGCAGCAGTGTGAGCAACCATTTCAGAATGCTCATTTTCCTGACGAACTGGAGTTTTACTGTTTTTCAAGTTGCTCGATGTAGTTCTTGGGTTGACGATGCCCACTAAAAACATAAGTGATTCTGAATATGCCCACTTGGATTTTGGATGACTACCAGCATCACCTGAATGACAGGGAGGGAACTTTCCCTTTTCTATGGCGAATTGGTCTCTCACATACTTCCACTTTTTCTGCAGAACCCCATCCGAGAAAACAAACAGAATTATTAGTTTATCGATTGATTATTTTCTTAGTTTTATACTGATAATAACTCGCTGATCATCTGAAGTCCCGTTCAAAATTATTCAACAATTAGGAAAATTCTGAACATACATTGTTGTGAAATGCAGTAATGTTTAGTAACTACTAATGTAGTTGTTTGATATAATAATGACATCCCTGACAAAGGAAAGGATGTATGGAGCTACCTTGCAAATTGTCAAGTGGTTGAACCTAGCGAACGCTTCTTGTGGAACGAAGCGTCAGAATGTGAAGTACTACCCACTGAAAACTGTTTAAAGACATCTGATAGTATATATATTTGTTGAAAGCCAAACAATTTTCTTAAAGCAATAATTGGTTATATACTCACCTCACCCCTCTCAATGCCTGTGTAAATGAATACTTGAAAGCTGAAACTTTCACTAGCAGCCAGAAACATGTCAAAGTAACTTCAGTCTTTTAAGAGGGTCAAGTTAATGACCCCGCTAGCTACAGAGCAGTATCAGTAATCCCTGTATTTGGTAAAGTTACTTCATATTTCATTATACAACAATTAGTAGCTCATTTTGATTTAAATAACCATCTCTTAAAGAACCAGTATGGGTTCGCTGTAGGATATCAACAGTTGACGTGATCTATTCTTTACTAAACCAAGCTTTTCATGCTTTGGGAGGAAAACGATAGGTTCAGACCACATTATGTTATAACACCTAGGCACAGCCATCTTGATATATAGAGAGGCCTGCTACCAGTAGTTGTGACGTCGCGCGTATAGTGCTCAGTCTCCGTCGTCGCGTGTAATTCTATATTGCTGATACGATACTTTTTTCTCACAATGTGACAAAGGAAATGAAATAATGAGCCTATAAAAGATCGAAGAATCACTATCAAAATAATACATATGAGTACACAATTATATGCGCTAAAGTAGTACGGTACCGTATATTAGATATCGTAAAATATTCGACTGAAGGACTGTACGCTGATGGTGACTAGGCGAATTGTTTTCTCTCAAAACAATGTCATTCTTTTATGCTTGTTTGAGCACATTATTTTGTTAATTATTTATGAATAACTTTTAAAATAGTAGTTCCCAAATCGTGACAGATCTTGGACACAACACTCATTAATTCAGCAGCACACTTGTCACAGGTTTTTCAACTTTTATTATCAAAACATCGAAAGAAAAATCCCTACGATTACCACTGTTTAAAAATGCATCTTTGAATCAGATCTCAAGGTCTGAGTTAATGTGTAGCTTTCCACAATTTGAAAAGTAGTATGACGGTCAATAGACAAACTATTGCTGTCTCTAAAATGTTATTATATTACACTTATTTGAGCACATGGTGGTATTAATTATTTATGAATAACAGTTAGAAAAAGTATTTGCAATGGTATGAAAGATATTGGCCACAACACTCATTAACCTTACTGCATACACCCACACTTGTCATAGAAAATACCAGGTTCTTAAACTTTCATCAGCAAAACATTGAAAGAACCATCACTACGATTTCTACTGTTTAAAAATGCATCTTTGAATCAGGTAGCAAGCTCTCACTTAACGTGTAGCTCTCCACAACAATTTGAAAAATAGTATCATGGTCACTAGGCAAACTGTTGCTGTCTGTAAACTGCCATTATATTACACTTATTTGAGCACACAGACTTGAAGGTTAGTCCGTCATTCTACAAAATATCCTCTCTCCTTTCTTCTGGCGATTTTCGTTTGGCAAGTGTTCGTTGAGACATACATGACGTCTGCCCAGGAAATATAGTTGTAACAGCTTCGTCAGTTAATGTTGGCTTTACCCTAGGCACAGTTAAAACAGAACTGTCTGGTCTTTTTGCAGTCTCAACTCGAATTATGTGATTTTCGTAAGAATGTTTAATAGAGACACAGGCATATTTACTGGGATGATCGAAATTAGCTCGGTGTGTAGCATGAATCCATTTAGCTCGCTTCTCCTTATCGCTAGGAAACGCAATTGTTGAGATAGCCACCTCCTTATTTGAACGGTAATTGGATGTACATCCAGGCAATCTATACGTTCATCCCATTTTGCAAAAAGGAGCATACTACACTAACACGTTATAATAATAGTCATCATTAAATAATAAACTTTAGAGTACTTTAGACAATTCATAATAGCTCAGTGGGTTCACCTAACCTATCACATAACCTAGCAATACTTCTTAACACCAGGCTGCTGAAATTACAATGCTATAGTATTTAACACATGCGGTACTACCGCTGAAAATGCATCATTTACTGATGCGTTTTCGTACAGTTATCACTTGGAAATACGAACGAACACCTCTAATAACGTTGAAATAAAAACAACGTGCTACCAAACCACCACGAAAACAAGACTCGTTCCTCTATACAAATGCACTAAACGGCTGACGTCATCACTATGGAACTGTCATGTGTAGTAGGCCGGAACTTCGAGTTGGCCGTGACCTAGGCATTTAATTGTGCTCCACATCCAATTTTACTTTCAAAATTAAGGCACTGTGGTATTAGATGTGAATAGCACAATATTCTAATTTGATGCACAAAATATCGAAAACAAACTGTTGAAGTAGGAAGCAAAAGATCAAAAGTTTCCATTACCATTCAACATGAAGTTTCACAAGGATCGGCCCTGTGTCGATTTTTATTCCTCGTTTAGATAGGTGGTTTTTCACATATCGTAATGTAGGATCGTGTGCATCTTCAGTTCTTTACGCTGCATATCGTCGCTGCCGGGACAAAACCTCCTATGTGAAATAATTTTAGCCTAGAACTTTGGCTGGTAAGGTTCTGTCATCTAAGGTGCAATATTGTGTGCATATTGTCAAGGCATTCTCGCTCTTCACAATGTATGTGCTGCGGGTCAGTATATCTCCAAAACATATTATCACATAGGAGGTTTTGTCCCGGCAACGACGATATTCAACATTGCTAACTCATGTAAATCAATCCTAGAGGCACAAAATTTATCGAATGAAGCACTAAACCTTGCTATTCATTGGCTTTCTGCAAATAAGTTGCAACTAAATGATAATAAGACTCAGAAAATATTTAATCTTAATTCAAAGGTCCTTACAAAACAATCAATCGGTAAAACTGTTAGAAATATATTGAACCTATCGTTTCGCGGTGATAGATATATTAATTAACGCATCAGGAGCGCTGTACCGGGAGTCGAAACTGGAAAGGCACGAAAATACCTTGGAGCTCAAAGTGGGGCAAGTCAAGCTAGACAGGGCCCTGGAAAGATGTGTTAGAGTGCGAATTATCCAGGGAAAAGGATAGAACGACTCGAATACTGTCTGGGGATTCACAGAAACTACACTAATAAGAAGAAACGATGCATGAAGCAGGCCTGGCAAGGTATGAAAATTTGTCGATAATTACTCCTATGAACAAATTTCGACAGTATCTCTCACAACGGTGTAACATCTGAGAACTGTCGTGGAGTGAATGTCAACGTGCTCCTCCTACACAAATGAACTTGGAGAAAAAGATGGTCAGTCATTCCTCCTTGAGCACTGAGAAACATTCTAAAATTTCTCACTCCAACGTGCAATAATTTCCGTACAAGCAAGTCTGTCTAGTTACACTCAATGTTGGTCATCAAGAATGTATTATAAGGGAAGTAACAATGCTTTTAATCCCCTTTCAAGTTTCTAATCACTCACGACTAATTACACACGACTACGTATTCACAGTTATGACTTACACATATTACTTTGTAATTTGAGCTAAAGGCCGGTAGTTCGGATGTCTTGATATCAGGAATCGATAACATGTGTTTCAGTGTATGATGCCGCTTTTATTTCTCAGTGAAAATGGAAAATAACAACGATAAATCAGGAATTAATTGTATTCTTTAAAATGTAGTAGAAATACCGTAATTCAACAGCCTCCTCCTTCTCACGCGCCTGGGAGACCTCCCCCTCACGGATGTGCCGACAAACAGTGCATGCTTAACCTCACATGGCATTATAACATAACGCTGGCTACGTGTGCAAGTTTAAACTCACAGTCTTGGATTCGTCTCCAGGATAAACCTCAGAGGGCACTAAATTTTCAGACCCAAGTTCGATGCCCAGGCTCTATGCATTAGAGTGCAAGCTTAACCTAACAGCCAACGTCACCACGAGATTTAACTAACCTTAGAGACTGAAAATTCGGCACCCCCGCTAACCGTATGAGAATGCAAACGTAACTCACAGGCTTGAATTCGACACCAGACTTAACCACACTGGGGCACAAACTTCACAGACCAGAGTTCGATGCCCGGGGAAAAGACGTAAGAATGTAAGCTTGACCTCACAGACTTCGATTAGATTCCAGGCTTAACCTAACTGCCATACTAGGCAATATGGCTGCTATACATTACTCTTATGGGAATAAATCTAAAGAGGTACATCAGGGGCTCCGACTTGTAAGTTAGGACCTACCGGTCTTATCAGCCTAAATTTCGACAGCTGATTCAAGGGCTAATGGGAAGGATTGCTCCTATACATTACTTTTACAGAACTAAGGAGAGCAACCTCAAGGGCTCATAACTTATAATTTAGGTCCTATTTGTCATATCAGACACACTCAGGGGCTTGCGCGAGGGCTAGAGTGTAAGAAGGCTGCTATACATTGCTTCTATGGGGCTTACTTTGGATAGGCGCTCACAACTTGTAACATAGGACGTATAGGTCTATGAGACCATCCTTGGAGAGCTGACGCAACGGCTACTGGGAAGATGGCTCCTGTACATTGCTCTTCTGGGGATATCTGTGGAGAGCTGCCTCAGGGGTTCATAACTTGTAATTTATGCATTCTTATGCGGATATCCTGGGCATCGAACTTGGGTCTGTAAGGTTAGTGACCCTGTTAATTTAAGTCTGGTGTCGAACTATAAGGTTAAGTTAGGTTACGTGGTGATGTCGGCTTTTAGGTTAAGCTTGCACTTTTAATGCATATAGCCTGGGCATCGAACCTGTGTCTGTATAATTAGTGAACCTGTGAGGTTAAGCCTTGTGTCAAATCCAAGATTGTAATATTAAGAAAGCTGCCGAAGGCCTCCATTTCTACTACTTTACAGCATGATTGTAAACTTATTTTAACATAGATAATTTTAGAAAATATCATTCAATACGACCCTCCGTGGCTCAGGCGGCAGTGCACCGGCGTCTCACCGCTGGGTTCCATGGTTCTAATTCCGGTCACTCCATGTGAGGTTTATGCTGGACAAAGCGCAGGCGGGACAGGTTTATCTCCGGGTACACGGGTTTTCCCTGTCATATTTCATTCCAGCAACACTCTTCAGTATCATTTCATTTCATCTGTCATTCATTAATCTTTGCTCCAGGGGATTGCGACAGGCTTCGGCAGCCCAAACAATTATTATCCTCGCCGCTAGATGGGGGCATCATTCATTCCATTCCTGACCCGGTCGAATGACTGGAAACAGACAGTGGATTTTCATCACTTCAACAAATTCTAAAGTAAAACACGCTTTGAACTGTCAGCCGTTCATGCGAAATTCTTCTTGAAAGCATTTTGATACCTATATAACTCGAATAAATGTATAAATATTTTTTGCAAGTTGTCTTTCCCCGAGAAAAGTAAGCTATTAATTAAGAATATTGTTATTTTTGAGCCCAAAGGTAATGTTAGTATCAGGAATGATGGAGAAGGAAACATTTATCCGCTCTCTTGGAGGTAGATTTAAATAAAGTGTGTTTAATGAACACTGTGACACATAAAGCTCAGTGGGCGCTTTGAAAAATATGTACGATTGCTCTTTATCCAAAGGGCCTCTAGATATTGAAGTGCACCGTGTGAGTGGTTACACGATTTGAGTCACGTAGCTGTCAGCTTCCATTCGAGACATAGGCCCAGTGGGACCGAACCCCAATGTCGGCAACTATGTGACTTCCAATTTTCACACCAGGAAAATGTACGTTATCTAATGCCACGGTCGCTTACTTACCAGTCATAACCCATTGTCGGAATATCTTTGTCACCCTACGTACAACAGACAGTAAAAACCACTAATGTGCTACGCGGTCAATCAATCAATCAATCAATCAATCAATCAATCAATCAATCAATCAATCAATCAATCAATCAATAAATCAGAATAAAAATATACCTTACAATGCTCGGTCAAGCTTTAAGGTGAGGATTTCAGTTCTACAAACTCCACGTATTCAGTTTAATGAACTATTAAAACCAAACCCGATGGCACTACAGCCCTTGAAGGGCCTTGGCCTACCAAGCGACCGCTGCTCAGTCCGAAGGCCTGCAGATTACGAGGTGTCGTGTGGTCAGCACGACGAATCCTCTCGGCCGTTATTCTTGGCTTTCTAGACCGGAGCCGCTATCTCACCGTCAGATAGCTCCTCAATTCTAATCACGTAGGCTGAGTGGACCTCGAAACCAGCCCTCAGGTCCAGGTAAAAATCCCTGGCCTCTCCGGGAATCGAACCCGGGGCCTCCAGGCAAGTTAATGAACTATTGTGTTAACTAAATTAACTTAACAACTAATGGATGAGTTCCTATCCAACAGTACACAAATCCATGAACACGTTTACGTTCCTAAGGACATAATTTTAACATTATTTCATTTTTATTATTACTTAACAACAATGTGAATAAACAGGGTCATTATTTGCCAAAGAATTTACAATAATTATAATGCGTACTTGAAGGAGTGAAAGCTAGATGAGAGAAGATATATCTCGGAAACATACAGTACCGAGAAAGTGGCTGTGCGGTTTGGGTCACGTACTCATCGGCTTGCATTCTGGAGAAAGGTAATTCGAACTCCTTGTCGGCAGCCCATAGAATTCCATTTCGTTCGCAAGGTTGTTTCCGAAGAGTCCCTCGCCTGTCAAATAGAAGTGGGACTCCGTTACTCCCATAGGTTCGAGGCTTGCTGAAAATGTTCTGAGCTCGGTAATTTCCGTGAATCAGAACTACACTACTTAAACAATTGTGTTGTAGTGTCTACAGCAGTAGTTCGGATGGTACAAGCGCTAAGTATCAAAACGTACCATACAAATATCCGAGATCCTTTTCCGTCACTGACAGCGGCTATCCAGAGCTGCTTGTACACCGAATGTGTCAATCTATCTTCATTCTAACATTATTGAAATACTCAGGCATGCATATTTAATAATAATAATAATAATAATAATAATAATAATAATAATAATAATAATAATAATAATAATAATAATAATGCTATTTGCTTTACGTCGCACTAACTACTTTTACGATTTTCGGAGACGCCGAGGTGCCGGAATTTTGTCCGACAGGAGTTCTTTTACGTGCCAGTAAATCTACTGACATAAGGCTGTTGTATTTGAGCACCTTCAAAGACCGCCGAACTGAGCCAAGATCGAACCTGTCAAGTTGGGGTCAGAAGGCCAGCACCTCAACCGTCTGAGCCACTCAGCCCGGCCATATTTAATAACACACGTATCAGTTTTAGCCAATCATGCCAATAATGAGTACTTTTTATATGACTGTGACGTGCTGAATGAAGCAGACAGTGTAATAAGATATATATAATTGCAATCTTTCATAAAGAAGAAGCTTTAAAACATTATTAATCCACAGTGATTTACTTCAATTTCAAAATTCAGAGCAGCAGTCATATTGTATAGAGGTTTGGTTGCTGATAATAGTGACTTCTTCCCACACCCCCGTATGTTCCTTAGTTGTAAGGTGGAGCGAGCATATGCTAACCAAGAAGGAACTCGAGAACATAAAATGGGATTACGCCGAGACAGTCCGCTAACACACTAGTCTAGCAGCACAAATCCCATTCGATCGGTCCTACGTTTGAGGGAGGATCCCCTGCGAACGGAAACAATGTGTGTTACGGCGGGTTACATAATATTCCTTCACGTTACTAGCTATAGTAGAATTTTTGGAAAAGAATGTAAATATTCATCTCATAGTATCCAGTTCATTACATTTCTTGATGTTACGTGTATTTTGTTCTAAGGTAAGACTTAATAAGAAAAACAAGAAGGATAAGGAGAATTTCTTGGGTTATGGTGCATATCCTCCACGAGCATTTATCACAGCTTGGCACCTACGGGGCATACTCCGTATAAGTCACGTTGCGGCAGGTCCCAATCTTCAATGAGAGCCTGTTCGAAGTCTTGGAGAGTCTGTGGTGGAACAGGACGCCCACGAACACTTCTGTCAAGACTATCCAAACATGCTCGATGGGATTAAGGTCGGGACTCACTGTTGGCCATTCCATCTCTTGACAGCCCATTTCTCGCAAGACAGCTCTGGCGATGCGCGGTACATGAGCCCTGGCATTGTCGTGCATGAGTACGAATTCAACGCCAAGAACGTATGCAACAACCAACACATGCTGTAGCAGTATCCTCTCGATGTACCCCGCAGCGGTAAGATAACCACGGACGGCCATCAACACTGATGCCACCCCACAACATCACAGATCCTTGTAAAAATCGGTCGCCTTCCTGGACAACATTTGGCATGTACTGCTCACCACGGCGTCTCCATACACGTTGACGTCCATCACTCTGTGTCAGGGGAAATCTGGACTCGTCTGTAAACAACACGGATTTCCATTGGCGAAGTTGCCGGTTGACGTGGGTACTGGCAAACAAAAGGCGTGCTGCGCGTTGTTGCTGCGTTACCAAGAGGACGTCTGCCTCGTAAAGACACTTCTCTTAACCTGTTCCTTATTGTCTGGTCAGACACCGTGACTCCAGTGACCCTGCTAAGGTGTTGTTGCAGTTCTCTGGCAGTTGCTGAACGACGCCGCAAGGCACAGATGATAAGGTATCGGTCATCATGTGGGGTTGTCGTGCGTCCACGACCATGTCCAACACTCCTTGTGAACTGGCCTGTCTCATTGTAGCGATTCCACAAGCATTGAATAACTGACGGAGAGGCATTGAGATCCACAGCAACACGACGAAAACTCCATCTTTCCTGGATCAAAGTGACGGCCCTTGCGACTTGAACCTCGTTAAGATGTCTCATGGGATGTACAGGTTTACATACAACCTGCTCAAATTAGAGCTGGGAGTAGAGCGAGTAATACCGATGAGTAATCCGGTTGTAGCGCTAGAGCGCACCACCGATCCCCTCCGCTTACAACTGCAAGTACTTGCGGAGGACCAGAGCACATTGTAGCGCACGACACATGTTTAACAAGCGGAGACCACGACGTTCGAATCACGGACTATCTTCAAAACTTTGTACATTTTTTTGTGTGTTTTTTTTTGCTTTACGTCGCACCGACACAGATAGGTCTTATGGCGACGATGGGACGGGAAAGGCCTAGGAATGGGAAGGAAGTGGCCGTGGCATTAATTAAGGTACAGCCCCTGCATTTGCCTGGTGTGAAAATGGGAAACCACGGAAAACCATCTTCAGGGCTGCCGACAGTGGGATTCGAACCCTCTATCTCCCGGATGCGAGCTCATAGCTGCGCGCTCATAACCGCACAGCTAACTTGCCCGGTGTACACTTTTAGTAGTCGATTAGGACAAGATAATATTCAAATAGTAAGGCGTGCTACTTAGGCGTTTTCAAGAAAATCGCAAGATAATTTTCGCGTCGAATATGTGCCGGTGCGTTGCGGTCACGAGCACGAGATGGCGACGATCGGGTGATTAGCGTTCAAGCTCCGTAATCACTGGTTCACTGGATTAAGTCCCGCTCATCGCTTATTTTGTTTTGTTTTTCAACACTGGTCATATTCTTTCATATATATTGCTATTATGAGCGTCCAGGTGCAAAGCAGTTCCGGGTACCTTACCCGATTGTACTGTCAGATATGAGGAATTTCGCAAATCTCGATAGGCATACATTTCCAGAAAAACTTTATAGATTTGGCCGTTTACTTGTTGATAATTATAAATAATATATATATTTTTGTAGTCCTCCTCTGTGGTGTAATGGTTAGTGTGATTAGGTGTCACCCCCGGAGATCCGGATTCGATTTCCCGCTCTGCCACGAAATTTGAAGTGGTACGAGGTTTGGAACGGGATTCACTCAGCCTCGGGAGGGTAAACTGAGTAGAGGGGAATTCGAGTCCCTCCTCAGCCATCCTCGAAGTGGTTTTCTGTGCTTCCCCGTTTCTCCTCCGGGAAAATGTCGGGATGTAGGCCCCTACTTGTCGTAAGGCCACAACCGCTTCCTTCCCTCTTACTTGCCTATCCCTTCAAATCTTCCCATCCCAGGCACAGCAGATGAGGCCGCCTGGGCGAGGAACTGGTCATCCTTCCCAGTAGTATCCCCGACCCAATGTCTTGTGCTCCAGGATACTGCCCTTGAAACGGTAGAGGTGGGATCCCTCGCTGAGTCCGAGGGAAAAACCGACCCTGGAGGGTAACCAGATTAAGAAATAAAAAAGAAAGAAAGAAATGGTTTGTAACAATAAACATTAGTAAAGAGCCAAATAACATTGCAAATCCAAGAAAAGTTCGTGCTAATACACCCTTTTTCATTATATTACCTTCGAATTGTAATATATATGAAAGAAAAAACAGAGTGACAAGCGGCATTCGATCCAGCGAACCAGCGATTACGGAGCTTGAACGCTAACCACTGAACCACCGCCGTTTTGCGCTCGTGATCGCAATGCACCGGTATATATTTCACGCGAAAACTTCTCTGCGATTTTCTCTAGAACGCCTTAGTAGTACAACTTACTACTTGCACATTACCTTGTCCTAATGGACTACTAAATGTGTACAATGTTTGAAGATGCTCCGTGATCCGAATGTCGTGGCCTCCCCGTGTAAAAGTATTGCAGCTGTATTCAGGATGTGCTTCTTAATTTGCGTCCATAATTCCTCCGTTAGTTGTGTTTTGTAGATAATGCAAAGTATATTAGAAAATAATTGTGCTATTAGTTTGATATTGTGGTGTAGTGGTTAGCGTGATTAGCTGCCACCCCCGGAGGCCCGGGTTCGATTCCCGGCTCTGCCACGAAATTTGAAAGGTGGTACGAGGGCTGGAACGGGGTCCACTCAGCCTCGGGAGGTCAACTGAGTAGAGGTGGGTTCGATTCCCACCTCAGCCATCCTGGAAGTGGTTTTCCGTGGTTTCCCACTTCTCCTCCAGGCGAATGCCGGGATGGTACCTAACTTCCCTCTTCCTTGCCTATCCCTTCCAATCTTCCCATCCCTCCACAAGGCCCCTGTTCAGCATAGCAGGTGAGGCCGCCTGGGTGAGGTACTGGTATTCTCCCCAGTATCCCCGACCAAGAGTCTGAAGCTCCAGGAAACTGCCCTCGAGGCGGTAGAGATGGGATCCCTCGCTGAGTCCGAGGGAAAAGCCGAACCTGGAGGGTAAACAGATGATGATGATGATGATGATGATGATGATTCATGTTTTTGAATATTTAAGGAACTGAATAAATGTTTAAAGATATTTGTACCACAAATGCCACGCATACCGTCTGATGCATGGCAGTTCTTTGAAATTAGGCCTACTGATGATAAAAATCAGCAAAATGCAAATTTTGCGGCCGCATTTACGCGACGGTCCCCCTCTGTGGTGTAGTGGTTAGTGTGATTAGCTGCCGCCCCAGAGGTCCGGGTTCGATTCCCGGCTCTGCCACGAAATTTGTAAAGTGGTACGAGGGCTGGAACGGGGTCCACTCAGCCTCGGGAGGTCAACTGAGTAGAGGTGGGTTTGATTACCCCCTCAGCCATCCTGGACGTGGTTTTCCGTGGTTTCCCACTTCTCCTTCAGGCAAATGCCGGGATGGTACCTAACTTAATGCCACGGCCACTTCCTTTCATCTTCCTTGTCTATCCCTTCCTATCGTCCCATCCCCCCCGCAAGGCCCCTGTTTAGCATAGCAGGTGAGACTGCCTGGGCTAGGTACTGTTCATACTCCCCAGTTGTATCCTCCGACCCAGAGTCTGAAGCTCCAGGACACTACCCTTGAGGCGGTAGAGGCGGGATCCATCGCTGAGTCCGAGGGAAAAACCGACCCCGGAGAATGAACAGATTAAGGAAGAAGAAGAATTTACGCGACGGGTGGTGGCGTATCAAATTTGTGGGATCATATCAAGAGGCATCACAAGGATGAATGAGCACGTCGGCTTCTCCAGCAGAAAACAAAATTTCTGTATTCAGCAAAACAGTTATGTTGTGAGAAAAGGGCAATGAATTTACGTTGCCACACGAATAACGTATAAAAACATGCCGCCACATTACATTCACTCGGTAGTTCACTCCGTTCAACCGGGTGATGACGTCATAACAACTGCTCCGCTCCGTTACCATCACTAGCTCAAATGACCGCAGTAGTCTGTTTACCTCACAACGACACACGGACGCACCGCTATTCACTTTGTTTTGAAGGGTCACCTGACAGTTTATTGCATGGCTACGCCTACATATGGAGTATAACTTCCATTTGACATACCCTGAGTAGCTAAGATCTCAAGGTATGCTGTACGACCATTGGAACCCCATCTACCAAATTAACGTTCACATACCAGACGTTACAAAACATATTTCTCTATTTTTTTTTGAACTCTGTGTATTTCAATGTGTCAGACTTCATGTGACGTTAGTATGTCGGAAGTTCACCCAGAGGAGTCCTTTAACCTTCAGGAAGCGAAAGACACACATTTTTCACATTCAAACACCGTCGTTAGTCACCCACCTCATATAGGATGAATCCTGTAATATGGAAACAGGAGGATAACGACTGCGCCACTGAGGTCGGCGAAGATCGTCTCCTTAATCTCCCAGACCATCAACGTTCTGGCTAGTGAAGTTGGCTGACAGTGACTCCGTATAGCATTCTATATGTCCTATATGCAAGTAGCCTATTCCCTTCTTGTTTCACAGGTCTTTGCGGGGAGAAATCATAACATCAGCATTATATGGGCGACATAGATTGTGTAAAGCATCTACTCAATATAAACATAAAGACAAGCAATGTTCGTCATATTTCTTGCACATTTAATGGATATTTTGTGCATAAATGCGTGTCTCAAGTGCAAGGATATTGTTCAGTCCTAGTGTTAATTTACATTTACGTCATTTGAGGATATGGACCATTAAGTAGGAGATTGATAAGTGTTATCTTCCAAAGAATATACCCAGTACAATAGGACTTTGCCTTCATTGATGAAAGAGATATACAACGCACTACAATTACAGAGGTCATCCCACTTAACTCGTGATCTCAAATATTTTCTAAATAAAACAAAATCTGAAAATATATATTTAAAAAAACTATTTGCGCGGTAATGTACCCATGTCAGCGGAACACGTATATTTTGTATTGCGAACTGAAAGCTAGAGGTATAATTAATGATAACAGGCGACATGAAAGCAACAAATGCCAATACTCCCTCCGAGTTGCTTCACGTTGTCGATAAGCAACCTTTTGGGTCTGCCCGAACTTTTCCACACTCTGGAGACATCACACCGACTCACTTCAACACGAGTGGCGACATCCACTTGTCGCCATCAGTCCTGCAGCAACATCTCAATTCGAAGTCAGTTAACCAACTCGATGTAGCTCTTTATAGGCTATAAAATGTCACGTTCAAACCATTCTATTGTTTAGTTTAAAATGTTCGATATATTGCAACCCGATCTAAACGAACTATCCTGACGGAATCTCCCGGCCTTATATAATAACTTAGGTATCGTATATAATTTTATTTTCATATTGCTGCTTCCGAAACAATGCCGCGTGTCTGACAATTCTCTTCCTTTCCATTATTTTCCTTAAGACTTGTCGCGCCTCTCAGCCATACATGGATATGCAGTCCTTCAGAACAATATTCGTTGTGTTCATTTTCCTTTGCTTATGTGAAAGGCAAAAGGAACTTACCGTACCGAACTGTACGAATGTACGTTCACATGAAGTATTTACGAACTCCTCCAGTGTAATATATCGTCGCTCGACCGGTAAAAGGTTGTATTCCACAAAGCTCTTCCTACCAATTATTCTCCTTAAGACTGGTCACGCCTCCTAGCCACGTATGGATATGCAGTCCTTCAGAACAAATTTCGTTGTGTTTATTTTCCTATGCCCATGTGTAAAGGAAAATGAACCTTACTGTACCGTACTCTAGGAATGTACGATTGCATTACGTATTTTCGCACTCCTAGTCTATAATGCATGTAGGTTCATTTTCGTTTAATCGTCGGCATAGGAAAACGAACAAAACGGACATTGTTCTGATGGACTGCGTATCCATATGTGGCTCAGAGGCTTGACCAGTTTTAAGGAGAATAATAGATAGGAAGAGTATTGTGGGATACAACGTTTTACCGGTGAAGCGACGATATTTAATGTTCATTTTCCCTTTCACCTAGCATAGGAAAACGAACAAAACAAAATATTCTGATGAACAGCATCCAGAATATACAGAAAATGTCATTGGAAACTGCGTTGAAAGTGTTTAAGCGAAAGATCTCACCAATATTAACCTACGGCCTGACACTAATCTGGGACCAACTGCAAAAGAAAGACATCAAAGAAATTGAAAATGTAAAAGCTAGATTTCTGAAAAAGGTATTGGAATTCTCTAAGTTTACCCCGTCACACTTGGTTTACCTGCTCACCAGAGAACCCTCCTATATTGAAGATCTAAGGCTCGAATATTCCCGGCCGGGTCGGGGATTTTAACCTTAATTTGTTAATTCCAATGGCCCGGGGGCTGGGTGTATGTGTTGTCTTCATCATCATTTCATCCGCATCATGACGCGCAGGTCGCCTACGGGAGTCAAATAGAAAGACCTGCACCTGGCGAGCCGAACCCGTCCTGGGATATCCCGGCACTAAAAGCCATACGACATTTCATTTCAAGGCTCGAATAATCATTGCGTACGTCAGGAGCATACCAGAGCCTATAACAGGAACTTCAGGACAAAAGGGAAGATATATGGCTAGATTTCTTCTCCACAGACGCGATGATCAACAGGGAATGGATAACAGCTAACTATGAACTGAAGCACACCATGACTCGCTTTGCGGTCCTTGGTTTCCACTACAAAATCTGCAAGAGAGATACGTACCATGATCCAAGTGAACTGTGACAGTGTAAACCCTGTGGCGACCATTGCGACAGACACCATGTGATAAAATGCAAAAGCAGACAAATCTCGCTGACAAAATTCTGTAATATTTAAGTGCTATATAAACTATAGAACTATACATTGGCCATTATAACTATAACTGTATTATTTTATTGCCATTGGCTGCATTAAATATTAATATTATTATTATATGTTCTGAAGGACTGAATATTCTAGTCATATGTGGCCGGGAGCCGTAACCATTCTTAAGGAAAATAAAGGATAGGATGAGGGTAATCAGATACGCAGTTATGTTTCTTCAGTGACGATATGTTTCAATAAATTGGTCTATTATAACAAAAGTCTCAACCCAGTTACGCAACGAAGTAATGATATTTTACTCTAGCTTATGAATAATACTAATACTACTACTACTGCTAATAATAATAATAAGAAGAAGAAGAAGAAGAAGAAGAAAAACAAGAAGACTATGCAATAATATTTTTAGCTTCACCTACTAGTGACTACTTTTACGGTTTATGGAGGCTCCGATCCGCCGGAACTTATCCCTCAGTAGTTCTTGTACGTGCTGGAAAATATACCGATAAGAAGCTGACGTATTTCAGCATCATCAAGTAGCATCTGACTGAGCCGAGGTCGAACCACACACTTAAGCTCATAAAGCCATTCAGCCCGGGTAACAACTGCAGAAACTGGACCTGATTTTAATGCTGAGAGAGATCACAAGCTTCTTCCGATGAAAGAATTTAAATTTGATTAAAAGGTAATACTTAGAAAATGATTCTCAAGGAAACTTTAAAGCTTTTCAGTCTGTCAAACACTAATTATAACACCTATAACACCATAACGTACCTGAAAAGGAAAACACAATTAAGCAACAAAAGGATACGTTCCGTTCTTGAAATAACATCATGTTTCCATGAAATCACAGTTCTTTATTGATGAACATTGCTTAAAAATGTAGAAGCATTTATGTTTAAATTCTGTTTACACCATTTAATACTTGAAAGTTAGAACTTGCCGTTATGAAGTGCTCAAGTAGAACTTCCTCTCTCCTTGCTAGTCTAACAAAGGGTGCAAGGTGGTGCAATGCTCCGTCTTTGGCGTGAGGCCAGCTGGCCAGCCTGTTGGCAACTTTCCGTTCTGCCTATGTGAACGGTCACTTAGAATTATCCTTTTAGCTTATAGCCTGCCTGGGGGCCATGATCTTTACTGTCCGCCAACGTGGATAGCCATTTTTCGTCCCGTTGTTCGAAAATATGTCGCCATCAGAATGTTTGCCGGCAGGGTATGGAAGTGGTGGTGCAATTGATAACGACTAGATTGTGTGCGAAAAGCCTGGGTTAAATTCAAAACTTATCTGCAGAGCTCATATGGAGTGTGGGCATATGAAGTTGTTGATGGTGATTCGTCCGTCGGATAGGGACGCAAAGCCTTCAACCGACACATTGGTGCTATTCGACAGTAGTAGGCAAGGTCCCGCGCCGGGTTTCACCCTCTCCCTTCCTAATATCATGTACCACGTCATACATTTAATGTTATTAACTCCTCTGATCGGGTTGACGTCAGGAAGGGCATCCGGTCGTAAAAACTCGCTACAAAGGTCCATCTCACTTCATACTCGATCCGTACAGCAACATGACAGTGGTTGTACACACATACATATAAATGTAATTATTATTATTATTGTCATTGTTGTTATTTTTATCGTATTTTCCTTGTTTTGGAAAGTTTAGTGATCCGTAAAATGCACCTACTAACGACGTAACGGAAAATTACCTATAAGCTAGCCAGCCCATTAAATGCTCATTATAGAGCGCCTATATAATTTTCAAAACAATGAAAATGTGACACTAATAATAATAATAATAATAATAATAATAATAATAATAATAATAATAATAATAAAATACAAAAAACCTAAAAGTACAGTTCAAAGTGGCCGTTGACATAGCCTGAGCATGACATAACGAAAGGTTGCCGACAGGCTGGCCAGTTGGCCTCACGCCAATGACAGAGCACTGCACAACCTTGCACTCCTTGTCAGACCAGCGAGGAGCGAGGACGTACTACTAGACCGCTTTATTGTGATAATTTCTAACTTTCAAGTATTGAAGAGTATAAACAGAATTTAAACACAAATGTTTCAGCATTTTTAAACAATTTTCATCAATAAAAGTGTGTGATTTGATAGAATCTGATGTTATTTCTATAACGATACGTATAATTCTTTGTTTAACAGTGTATTTTACTGGGCGAATTGGCCCTGCAGTTAGGGGCGCGCACCTGTGAACTTGCATTCGGGAGATAGTGTTTTCGAGTCCCACTGTCGGCAGTACTGAAGATGGTTTTCCGCGGTTTCCAATTTTCAGACCAGGCAAATGCTGGGGCTGTACCTTAATTAAGGCTACGGCTGCTTCCTTCCCACTCCTAGGCCTTTCCTATCCCATCGTCGCGGCGACATAAAACAAACTGTTTATTTTTTAAAGGCATGTTATAGTGTTATAGATTTTATAATTAGTGTTCGACAGAATAAACAGCTTTAAAGTCACATTGACTGAGTCGTCATTGAAAAGTATGGCTTCTTTCTTAACAAACTATTTTGTAAGAGTGTCATTTACGGAAAAAATGAAATGAAATGAAATGAAATGAAATGGCGTTTGGCTTTTAGTGCCGGGAGTGTCCGAGGACAAGTTCGGCTCGCCAGATGCAGGTCTTTTGTTTTGACGCCCGTAGGCGAACTGCGCGTCGCGATGAGGATGGAATGATGATGAAGACGACACATACACCCAGCCCAAGTGAGAGCGAAATTAACCAATTAAGGTTAGAATTCCGACCCTGCCGGGAATCGAACCCAGGACCCCTCTGACCAAAGGCCAGCACGCTAACCATTCAGCCATGGAGACGGACGTCATTTACGGAGTCTTACGTTTTCAGAGCATGTATGACCCTACATTTAAGTTTTGCGAGGTTAGACGTTGGGCCTACTTATCGACCGTCCAGGCACACCTATCCTTCAATTTTTGGTATTGTGTCGTGGACACAGATTTTTGTATCGTAGAAAAATCCACATTTCAGGCTGAGAATTGTGTATCCTTCTTCACTGTAAGATGATAGTCACAACGTACCTACTTCAAGAGAACGCAACTGTTACGAAACATTGCAGTCAAGAATGACCCACTCACTATGCACACACAATTATACTTTAACATGAATGACAATAATTCACTAATTACTGGCTGTTTACAAAAGTTTCTTGTCCTCACAGTGGGTCATCGGCTTGCGGCCTTTACTGGAATGGTGAACCTCCGTACACTTAATTGAGTTTCTCTTCGTTCCGCATGCACCACAGTCACTTTACAACACAGTTCCATGTAGTTAGATTCGATCTCTTGTCCGGTGACTGCCACAATGCACGAATGCTGTACTTTTTGCTCGACTCCAGACAAGACCGTCACCTTGGACAATGAACACACAAGACCACTGTACGCACTGAACTCTTAACTCACGGCTGCTAACTACCTTGCTCAACGCTTTGGGGTGCGGTCAGAATACGGGCATTCTAGTTTCACCTTTCAGAATATTTACGGAAACAGCAGACGGAACGGGCAATAGAAGTAGAGGCTGTTATACACACCACAGGCCAACACGGAGCTGCCAAGCCGGACTCAGTCATGCCTTTCAGGAACTACTGAAGGAAGTTTACATGGACTAAAAAAATAGCAGGGATCAAGGCGAAGTTCCTTCTTCAATTTCAAGTTAAGTAGAAGGGTTAACTTTCGTCGTATGCGCTTCCCTGCGATTATCAGGAGCTTGAAATAAGTTGCTGCATCAGCACTTCTGTGCATAGAGAGTGTGAAAACTCGGGGATAACTAAAATTTATGTGGATCTTGCTGTCAACTTAATTTGAAAATCAGATCTCAGGAAGAATGAATGAAATATGCAATGTTTGACTACTGTGTAGTCTGGGGCAATATAAAAAGGCAGGCTACTTCAAAAGGCTGTAAGCTTTATTAGCCTGTCGTAACCTGTAGAATTTCTGTTCGTGAAAAGGAACAAAAATACTCTTTTACTTAATTTTACTAACAGAGTCACATATTTTTTCGATTATTTGACTCCATTTACTTACTGATTTTCTGTGTGCACTCTCGGCGTATGGAGAAGTTTCACAGCGCTACTCACCTGCAAATACAGAAGAAAGACAAACGATCAAAATAATGAAGATGATACAAAAAGCATACAAGGGGATTTCAACAAGTCTATACTTACATGATACCAAGAACTGTAATAAGATAAGTAGGGGAAAGGAGAGGGTTGTCAAAAGTAAAGTAAGAAATGAAAATGAAACATAATTTCAAAAGTCCAGATCTATGATTCCGTAACATTGGCGCATTCGCTTTCTTATAATAGTGTGAAAGTTATGGCACTTCATTTAAAGAATAACACCACAACACCATAATGATAAATTCCAGAATTAATTGACTATATGAAAATTACAATTGATAAATTATAACTTCACTGTGTTTATTGTTGGTAAAACAAGCTACTCCAATGGAACACACAATCTCATTAAGTTAACTATCATCAACAAGGAGTGTCGGAATAAAGATCAATGAATTTCTGTTTCAGTAACTGCTGATTTCATGTCGTGGAAAGTAGGCTATGCTTATAGAACTAAGTGATTGCTATCATGTATGCTTATTAAGAAAATTCCCACGTTTATATAGGGTGCTTGTATTTCTTATATAGCTCTAGATTGTTGAATATTCTTATCATTTCTATATTTCGGACACTTAAAAGTAGTTGAAATGTTCCTTTGTTTAATACCAGATTTTACATGCCAACAATTTTAATTAAATTTTTCAGTCTTAAATATGACGGTTTAAAAATCAAGTTTTGAAATAAAGTTGGTTTAAAAACAATAACTTTCTGTGTTGTCAATTCACTCAGTCAGTACGTGGTAACGTTCTAAATTAACTTTGGACGTTAAAATTAAGGAATGTAAACACATGGAGAAAAATAAATCAAGAGAATTCTATGGACGACTGGTTCAGAAACTAAGTGATAAGAAGTGAAAATTATAGGTACAAAAGCGCGTGAGGGATAAAAATAAATTGCAAAAACGGTATGTTGCTGGCAGAGAAAGGCATTTAGGTTCCCGTGTCTATGGTCACGATATAAAGAATTTCATAAAACTTCAAGCTTGCTTCCGCTTTCTCAGGACTTGGAGGTCCATACGGTGGAAGCGCCTGCCGTCTAAACCAAGTTGGTGGGTTCTATGATGGCTCAGTCTGTTGATATTTGAATGTGCTCAAATACGCCAGCTTCGTGTAGCTAAAATGTACTAGCATATTAAAAAAACCTCGTACGGGATAAGATTCCGATACCTCGGTGTCTCTCAAAACACAAAAATGATTAAGTTGCATGTAAGAGAAATATTTTATTGTTTACATTTACGTAGCTTTGTCAAATAGGAACACCTGAAATCAGGGAGAAAGAGCTCTTTACGCTGTTCTGGAGAGGTCAATTACTTTGATCTTGAAGTCTCTGACCAATAAGCATGTCAAGGTTTGAATGCAGCTGCACGCATTATTACAAAACATGATAAAGTCTCCGATTGGATCCTCAAATTTTGTGCTGTTATATAGGCAAAAGCCGATGGCGGTAGAAAGATGATGCGTACTGGGCAAGACGATGAGTGAGATTGCTTGCCATTATTTTCCTCATAGGGCCCGAACTGCTATTGCTGCATGACTTGCCGTCATACTCATTAGTTGTGCTCTGAATGTCATTAATCAGCATCATCAGCATCACATTCACAGCCATAAATGGGACTGGAACTTTGGTGAAAGCTACAGTTTACTCTGGCCTGTGTCAAGGGACAGATAAATAAAATGTACATCCATTGATAAATAGTAACAGTTGGCTACAGTAGAGGACAGTAGATGGTCCAAAAACCACATTCATACACACAGCTCCACGTAACTTCTAAAACATTTTAACTTTAACAAGTGGTATTGGTAGTGACCTCATACCAGGCACGTGGTACATGCGCTGAGAGAAAAATGTATTTTTGGCCTCATAAAGGGTTAGACTCAGATCTCTGCACCGGCAATGGTGAAATTTATTATCATAGTTAACCACTATCCTCATGTAAATAATAAAACATGTTTATCAGATACGTAGGAAGTTTCAAAGTTTATCTCACCGATTCACAGAAATACCAAGGGTTCACAAAAACATGGAGTAAATTAAATAGCACTCATTCAACAGTAATATTTATCAAGAAAAGCACGAAAACTACATTAGTATACCGCCACGAGTGTGAGATGATTGTCAACGGAAAGACGTGGGTAGGGGTCATTCATTCCCTGACAAAATTGTCATGCAGCAACTCTGCACACGTGAGATAGCTGTGGAAATATTTTTCCAAAGGTCTAGACCGTGAAATACCAGTATGGTAATCTTCATTCCTCCATGTTTTACACATATACATTGTCCCCGCACGCCTCAATGAACAATGAGATTCAACACTTACTCCGCGATCATACATTCGAGGTGGGTTTTTTTTTTTCAGTAAAGTACTGAATGGACATCCAGTTTTACATCCGTACAGAATTGGATTCAAGTCTGCCTATTTGAAAATGTCCCATTTATTTATAGTTACCCCTTAAATGTTAACCACAACACCCGACATTACTTATGGTGATGATGCCGTATGGCTTTGAGTGCCGGGATATTCCAGGACGGGTTCGGCTCGCCAGGTGCAGGTCTTTCTATTTGACTCCCGTAGGCGACCTGCGCGTCGTAATGAGGATGAAATGATGATGAAGACAACACATACACCCAGTTCCCGTGCCATTCGAATCAACCAATTAAGGTTAAAATCCTCGACCCAGCCGGGAATCGAACCCGGGGCCCTCTGAACCGAAGGCCAGTACGCTGACCGTTCAGCCAACGAGTCGGACATAGATGTGTGAAGTATACGAATACTTCCTGATACTTTTTCGTTATACAATTAGTAATATTCGTATTGCAGCGCGGCATAGAACCATAATTCAGAATGGATACTTTGTGCAGAGGGTACCGTTTACAGTTGCTGATGCCAGGTTGAGTAGTTGAGTTAGTACAGCACTGGCCTTCTGATCTCCAGTTGGCGGGTTTGATCGCGGCTCAGTCCGGTGATGTTTGAAGGTGTTAATATTCGCTAGCCAGGTGTCGGTCACTTATCACCCCATAGAAGAACACCTGCGGGACGACATTCCGGCACACCGGCGTCTCCGTAAACCGTAAAAGTAGTTAGTGGGACGTAATAACTATAACATTATTATTATTATTATTATTATTATTATTATTATTATTATTATTATTATTATTATTATTATTATTATTATTATTATTATTATTATTATTATTATTATTATTATTATTATTATTATTATTATTATTATTGCATTTTCAAGTGCTAAAGGAGAGAAAGTATTTTATTTTTATTTATATTTTAGTTAAAGAATATGTGGTAAGCAGTTCGGCCCATGTCGATGACTTGGTTTTAATGGCAAACTTTACTCAAAGCCTGCAATCTAATATCGTGGAATTAGTAAAATGTGCAGTGATTATGATATGAAAATTAACCCTTGCAGAAGCGAAGAAACCTAAACGAACTGAATGTCGGATTGGGAATTCAAAACTGAAAGAGATAGATCATTCCAAGTATTTAGGAAGTGTATTCTCCCACGTTGGTGGTATACAGAGTATTCAGAGATGGATACAGCAGTGGAGGGTGTCAGAAGACATTGGCCGTCTACCGGGCATTGGTATAAGGCGGGTTTCACCAGGAAAATAGGAAAAATGTTAGTTATAACTTCACAGGAAAACCCGTTCTTAAACTTGGCGGAGTCTACGCAGGCGACCAATTTTCCTGGATTACCATACAATGTCCGTAATTGATTATGAGAAACCGTAATCCAGTGTATAAAAGTTGTTGTCATAG
Organism: Anabrus simplex; assembly: GCF_040414725.1. NCBI lineage: Eukaryota > Metazoa > Arthropoda > Insecta > Orthoptera > Tettigoniidae > Anabrus > Anabrus simplex. The sequence goes on from NC_090266.1 coordinate 502,911,378, forward strand.
AGTATTTCTTTGGTGAACAGACGGTTCTTTGCCGAGATGAGTTAAATCGTAACCGGGATCATGTGATCTTCTTGACGAGACTACTTTCCCTTCGGCAAATGTTGCGCCTGTTGATGTCTACTGTCCACGGGGAGCCTGATACCGAAAAATATTTATACCGAAGCATTTACACAGTGGCCGCATATCTGTGTCGTATTGAGGGTAGTTATAATCGTGTGGAGCTAGACTGCTTCATCGGATAGGTGACCGTATCACATATGAACAATTTTTGATCATTCTGCAGAATATTACGGCTCCGAATGTGAGGGAACGCTATCCAGATGAGGTAATACAGCTTGTGCAAGACAAGTCCCCAATCCACACGAGCGGTCGTGCTCACGGCTGGTTTCCTGAATTGAACTGCTCAATAGAATTCCTGGAGCTCCGGACTTGAACCCCATTAAACATGTGTGGGAAAGGTGGAAACGCAATATAAAGAAACAAAGGCCTGACCCTCACCGCGTTCACATGATGCTTTGTGGGGCGCAATGTTGAACGCATGGAAGGAGATCGCCCTAGACGAAGAATAATTTAGGAGGCTTGTTGATTCAATGCCACGTCGACTCCGGTAAATTGTTCAAGACGGTAAATAATGGACGCGGTATTAAGTTCATGTATTTACTAGTTCGTTTCGGGACTAACATAATTAGAAGCACAATGCCAGCTTTCGCAATGAATAGAAATGCGTACGTATTTGGTTAACGCAACAATTTGAAAGTTAACAATGAAGGAATCTGTAGAGTAGTACTTGTCCCCTCGTTTTCACCGTGCTGACACTCGCATGAATACTAATCATATTGTAACGCAATGGCACGTTGCACATATACATATCTACAACAGTCCCTCGAGGGATCAATGATAATATACTAGTCGATCATTTCAAGCATTCGGATTGAAAATACAAAGACTGTCAGTATGGTGCAGTTACGCAATAGAGTAACGGAGTAAAAGATTGCCGATTATATACTGCTCACAAAGAAAAAAAACCGTATCAAACATTTCGTCGGCTGTAATACACTGACTGACAGAGCAAATGCAACACCAAGAAAGAGTGGTCAGAACTTTATGCCAATTGCAGGGTAGACTGACGTCACTGAGGTATGCTCATGATGTGAAATGCGCCGCTGTGCTGCGCACGTAGCGAACGATAAATGGGACACGGCGTTGGCGAATGGCCCACTTCGTACCGTGATTTCTCAACCGACAGTCATTGTAGAACGTGTTGTCGTGTGCCACAGGACACGTGTATAGCTAAGAATGCCAGGCCGCCGTCAACGGAGGCATTTCCAGCAGACAGACGACTTTACGAGGGGTATGGGGATCGGGCTGAGAAGGGCAGGTTGGTCGCTTCGTCAAATCGCAGCCGATACTCATAGGGATGTGTCCACGGTGCAGCGCCTGTGGCGAAGATGGTTGGCGCAGGGACATGTGGCACGTGCGAGGGGTCCAGGCGCAGCCCGAGTGACGTCAGCACGCGAGGATCGGCGCATCCGCCGCCAAGCGGTGGTAGCCCCGCACGCCACGTCAACCGCCATTCTTCAGCATGTGCAAGACACCCTGGCTGTTCCAATATCGACCAGAACAATTTCCCGTCGATTGGTTGAAGTAGGCCTGCACTCCCGGCGTCCGCTCAGAAGACTACCATTGACTCCACAGCATAGACGTGCACGCCTGGCATAGTGCCGGGCTAGAGCGACTTGGATGAGGGAATGGCGGAATGTCGTGTTCTCCGATGAGTCACACTTCTGTTCTGTCAGTGATAGTCACCGCAGACGAGTGTGGCGTCGGCGTGGAGAAAGGTCAAATCCGTTAGTAACTGTGGAGCGCCCTACCGCTGGACAACGCGGCATTATGGTTTGGGGCGCTATTGCGTATGATTCCACGTCACCTCTAGTGCGTATTCAAGGCACGTTAAATGCCCACCGCTACGTGCAGCATGTGCTGCGGCCGGTGGCACTCCCGTACCTTCAGGGGCTGCCCAATGCTCTGTATCAGCAGGATAATGCCCGCCCACACACTGCTCGCATCTCCCAACAGGCTCTACGAGGTGTACAGATGCTTCCGTGGCCAGCGTACCCTCCGGATCTCTCACCAATCGAACACGTGTGGGATCTCATTGGACGCCGTTTGCAAACTCTGCCCCAGCCTCGTACGGACGACCAACTGTGGCAAATGGTTGACAGAGAATGGAGAACCATCCCTCAGGACACCATCCGCACTCTTATTGACTCTGTACCTCGACGTGTTTCTGCGTGCATCGCCGCTCGCGGTGGTCCTACATCCTACTGAGTCGATGCCGTGCGCATTGTGTAACCTGCATATCGGTTTGAAATAAACATCAATTATTCGTCCGTGCCGTCTCTGTTTTTTCCCCAACTTTCATCCCTTTCGAACCACTCCTTGGTGTTGCATTTGCTCTGTCAGTCAGTGTACTTTGTGTGCCCTTATTGTGCGAACATGGATTTTACATAACCTAAACATGTTCATTTATTTGTACAGCAACATAAAATGAACGAAAAATACACGCACGTTTACGCTTGATTGTCCCAAACAGACACAGTGGTCCAAAACCGAAGGTCACTGCACTTGAATGCAACTAAAAGCCAGCTGAGACTTACACTTAACACTTTCCTGTACTCTATGTTCCCACCTCTGCCTCGTAGCACATCAGCACACCAGCGTGGCATGCTTCTGACAAGCCTTCGGATTGCATCCTGGGAGATGGCTCCCTATCTTCCAATAATGCTGCTGTCAGCTCGTGGAGTGTGCGGGGTTGCTGTAGGCGATTCTGGATACGCTTACCAAGTTGATCCCACAGATGCTCGATACAATTGAGGTCGGGGCTATGTGGGACAGTCCATTACTCGAATTCCAGCAGATGCAATGAAGTCCCTGGTGTCCCTAGCAGAAAGTGCAGTAGCTCCATCATGAAGTAATGTGAAATGATGCCCAATATTGTCAGCGATCGGCAGTATATGGCTTTCCAGAACCTCCTCAATGTAGCGCACAGCTGTCAATCGCCCCTGAAAGACTACGAGGTCACTTTTGTAGTTCAAAGAAATTCCTCCCCAAACCATCACTGATCCGCCACTGTAGGCGACTGTTTCCTGCACGTTGCAAGGCAAATTTCGTTCTTCCTAACTTCGCCAGACTCGAATACGACCATCTGACCAAGAAAGCTGGAATCTGGATTCATCGGAAAAAAATACTGGAGTTCAGTGTCGGAGCTGCCAATTGACATGCCGTTGTGCAAACTGCAGATGGCATCTTCGGTGATGAAGGGTCAACCGGGATACTTTAAGCGGTCTCCGGGAATTGAGCTGACCTTTCCCTAGTCTACTGTGGACTGTCTGTGCACCGGCGACAGTCCCATATGCATTAATCTGCTCACCTCGGCGATTTCGGAGGACCTCTAAACGAAGAAATCGGTCCTCAGCTGGCGTTGTTTTCCGTTTTCTCCCTGAATCAGGTCACCGTTTGACATTGTGTAGCTCTTGATATCGCCGCCACAACCCGGAGATGACTGATTCACTCCGGGCCGCTCTGCCACGTTATGCTGCGTGCGTCCTTCCTGCAAGAGGGTTACTGCACGCATGACTTTCTCAGATGGTAAATGCCTTGTGCTCTAACCTGCCTGTGCTACTTACCAATACGACAGCTCACACAGCACCGACAGACACGCTGTACGTCACGAACCACTCCCGTTTGGGGTGCGGTCACAAATATAACAGCTACGACTGGAGGATTATGTACTTGACTTCAATATTCCATCTCATTAATGTCACCACGAGATAAAAAAGCACTACAGAGCACCATGGATGTAAAACAGCATGTGTGTACGCTAGTCCATACCAAAGTTGTGATACTTTTTTTTTTGGTGAGCAGTGTAGTAGGCCTACTCGAACCGCGAAACTCATGGTTGATAACCAGGCAGCTTTTCCCCACAGCCCAACTTACGCGCCGCACCGCGAAGTTTTTCACCTCGAGTTTCACTTTGCAGGCTTACCCCTCATTTCACATATTTATTTAACCATTATGACTGTTTCTTGTCCACTTCATTGTATTCTCTTATGTTATTCTGATACGCGGACAGTTGCATCGCGTAGGGATGTGTTGCTCATTAACAATCGATTTGCAACACTTTTTGTTGTAGTTGTACTGCCTCATCAGAGGACGATTACACCCGACACAGGACTTCAACATTTTTCATGCGTCAATTTATGGTTTTTCAACTGTACATCTCACTCGGTTGAATGGGTAACTTGAATAAATAACTTTGAGACAGGGATTCATAACGCGTTTGTCCGCAGTCAGTGTTTACGTGGCCATATTTATTATGTCTACTTTATTTATTACAACTTCCTTCTAAGGACTTCAGGAAAATCAAGTCTTGAATAGGACGTCTAGACAAGTACAAGAGGAAAATTTAAAATGCATGAATGAAGGAAGGTTTGAACACTCCGCCACGAATATACACTGACTGACAGAGCAAATGCAACACCAAGAAGGAGTAGTTCGAAAGGGATGAAAGTTGGGGAAATAACAGAGACGGCACGGACGAATAATTGATGTTTATTTCAAACCGATATGCAGGTTACACAATGCGCACGGCATCGACTCAGTAGTATGCAGGACCACCGCGAGCGGCGATGCACGCAGAAACACGTCGAGGTACAGAGTCAATAAGAGTGCAGATGGTGTCCTGAGGGATGGTTCTCCATTCTCTGTCAACCATTTGCCACAGTTGGTCGTCCGTACGAGGCTGGGGCAGAGTTTGCAAACGGCGTCCAATGAGATCCCACACGTGTTCGATTGGTGAGAGATCCGGAGGGTACGCTGGCCACGGAAGCATCTGTACACCTCGTAGAGCCTGTTGGGAGATGCGAGCAGTATGTGGGCGGGCATTATCCTGCTGAAATAGAGCATTGGGCAGCCCCTGAAGGTACGGGAGTGCCACCGGCCGCAGCACATGCTGCACGTAGCGGTGGGCATTTAACGTGCCTTGAATACGCACTAGAGGTGACGTGGAATCATACGCAATAGCGCCCCAAACCATGATGCCGCGTTGTCTAGCGGTAGGGCGCTCCACAGTTACTGTCGGATTTGACCTTTCTCCACGCCGACGCCACACTCGTCTGCGGTGACTATCACTGACAGAACAGAAGCGTGACTCATCGGAGAACACGACGTTCCGCCATTCCCTCATCCAAGTCGCTCTAGCCCGGCACCATGCCAGGCGTGCACGTCTATGCTGTGGAGTCAATGGTAGTCTTCTGAGCGGACGCCGGGAGTGCAGGCCTCCTTCAACCAATCGACGGGAAATTGTTCTGGTCGATATTGGAACAGCCAGGGTGTCTTGCACATGCTGAAGAATGGCGGTTGACGTGGCGTGCGGGGCTACCACCGCTTGGCGGCGGATGCGCCGATCCTCGCGTGCTGACGTCACTCGGACTGCGCCTGGACCCCTCGCACGTGCCACATGTCCCTGCGCCAACCATCTTCGCCACAGGCGCTGCACCGTGGACACATCCCTATGGGTATCGGCTGCGATTTGACGAAGCGACCAACCTGCCCTTCTCAGCCCGATCACCATACCCCTCGTAAAGTCCTCTGTCTGCTGGAAATGCCTCCGTTGACGGCGGCCTGGCATTCTTAGCTATACACGTGTCCTGTGGCACACGACAACACGTTCTACAATGACTGTCGGCTGAGAAATCACGGTACGAAGTGGGCCATTCGCCAACGCCGTGTCCCATTTATCGTTCGCTACGTGCGCAGCACAGCGGCGCATTTCACATCATGAGCATACCTCAGTGACGTCAGTCTACCCTGCAATTGGCATAAAGTTCTGACCACTCCTTCTTGGTGTTGCATTTGCTCTGTCAGTCAGTGTATTTCTTTCTTTCTAAACCAGCTTAGCCTCCAGGGTCGGTTTTTCCCTCGGACTCAGCGAGGACCCCACCTCTACCGCCTCAAGGGCAGTGTCCTGGAGCTGTAGACTTTGGGTCGTGGGATACAACTGGGGAGGGTGACCAGTACCTCGCCCAGGCGGCCTCACCTACTATGTTAAACAGGGGTCTTGTGTTGGGAATGGGAAGATTGGAAGGGACAGGCAAGGAAGAGGGAAGGAAGCGGCCGTAGCCTTAAGTTAGGTAACATCCCGGCATTTGCTGGAGGATAAGTAGGAAACCACGGAAAACCACGTCCAGGATGGCTGAGGTGGGAATCGAACCCACATCTACTCAGTTGACCTTCCGAGGCTGAGTTGACTCCGTTGCAGTACTCGTACCACATTTCAAATTTCGTGGCAGAGCCGGGAATCGAACCCGGGCCTCCGGGGGTGACAGCTAATCACACTAACCACTACACCACATAGACGGACTCACGAATATCTACCGTACATAATTATACGCAGGTATTTCAAGCGTGCTAGTATAGAACAGGAATCATACAGAATGCAAAGCTGAGCTTGGCTCCTTTGATCAGTAATAAGTAAAACCCAGAACTGGCCGCCTTGCTTAAACCGTGCACACGCCTAGGTATATAAACGGTAATAGATACGAATCAACCACATACAGGCCTCCTTGCCAATCCACACATGATGTCGACCTCAAGTAACTGGGAAAAGGCCATGCATAGTGCTACTACTACTACTACTACTACTACTACTACTACTTTGCTTCAAACAATTTCAGAAATGTGAGTCGATGGAGAACTTCTAACGGTAAGGCGAGCAACCATGACTAATATAAAGTCCGAAGAAAATTCTCAAGGATGTTTCTCTGTACCTTCTGAGAATAAAACAGGAGTTAGACAGGGAGATGGACACTCGCCATTCTTATTCAACTGTGTGCTGGAAAAATTAATACAGGAACGGCGTCAGATACTACAAGACAGAAACTTGTTCAAATCTCTAAGGATTGGGTCGTAGAAGAACGGAGTGAAAATCGACCGATTGACTTTCGCGGTTGATGTAGCAATAACGACAAAGAATTTTTTGACATTGCGGCAGAACAAATTCACGTGCTGAAATAAGTAGTAGAACAAACAGACTTGCGCATATCCTTTGAAAAAACTGTATATAATTCCATTTGGCCTCCGGAGAGGCCTCGTGCAGGTCTTTTGATGTGACGCCCGTAGGTGACTTGATCGCCGTGTTGAGAATGAAATGATGATAAAGACGGCACATACATCCAGTCCCCGTGCCAGGGGAATTAACCAATTATGGTTAATATTCCTGATTCTGCCGGGAATCGAATCCGTGACCCCTGCGAACTAAGGTCAGCACGCTAACCACTTAGCCATGAAGGCGGACAAAATAAACTCATGTCCGCATCCCGAGGTGGTGGAGCCTTTTCAGGCACACCCCCAATGGAGGTGAGCTGCATATACAATATGAACCATTTACCAGCCCTCCTGCCAATCTTAAATTTCTGGCAGTACCGGAAATCAAACGAAACCGGGTCCCCGAAGACGGCAGCTAATAACACTAACCGTTACGCTACGGAGGCGGACACCGGAAGTAATTTCAACCATCTAAGATAACACGACCAAACTAAAACACCAAATACAGAAAAAAACAGTGTGCATATGATATTAAATACCTTGTTGAGTGGATCCAGTCAAACGGACTAGATACAGAGGCCTTTGCGGCCACAATAATAATAATAATAATAATAATAATAATAATAATAATAATAATAATAAAACAGAGTTAAAACTAAAGCAGACACAATAAAGTGGATTGGCGAAATCAAAAATGATCTGAAACAGGCAGAAATTACACCAGCAGATGTCCACAAGCGAGTAATCTTCAGATCAAAAATTCACAAATGGCAAGTTGACCAAGAGGAAAGAGCAAAGGAGAAGACCGGAACAGCTTGGTCTGAATAAAGAAAGGAAGCCCACAGTAAATGATTGAAAGAAATATGGGCACAAAGAAAGGCCAAGGCACACCTCTAAGTACTCTGCGTAGTACTAATGGGATTATGATTATTATTATTATTATTATTATTATTATTATTATTATTATTATTATTATTATTATTATGGGGATGGACAGATGTGAAAGAAGGTGCGGGCATGAATTGGTCTATCTACGACAATCAAACGATTAAGTATGAACTTTAAAATTAGTGTTATATTTGTTTTCTCGGTTATCTTCTGGTTTCATTTCATAATAACTTTAGAGTACAGGTACAGAATTTCATAAGATGGGGATAACAATTTTAGCGGAGCCGATGACCTTCGATGTTAGGCTCCTTTAAACAACAAGCATCATTATCTTCTTTTTTTGCTAGTTCCTTTACGTCGCACCGACGTCTTATGGCGACGTTGGGTAGGAATGTCCTAGGAGTTGGTAGGAAGCGGCCGTGGCCTTAATTAAGGTACAGCCCCAGCATTTACCTGGTGTGAAACTAGGAAACCACGGCAAAATCATCTTCAGAGCTGCCGACAGTGGGATTCGAACCCACTATATTCCGGATGCAAGCTCACAGCCGCGTGCCCCTGATCGCACCGCCAACTCGCCCGGTAGCAACATTTTCATCATCAACAATTTTAGAATATCGAATTAAATAAACGATTGCTTAATAACCTTGATCTTGAAGCTCCGTATGTATACATCCTCCAAGAGCGCTGCGGCTCCGTCCAAACGAACCTCCCAATTTCTTTTACTTCACAAGCAGACAGAGTATTGAAAATGTACAATATTTCAAGAGCACTTTTGCTCCACAAAATTTATCTAGGAGACCACTCTCCAAACATTACAATGTTACGGCCTTCCAAAGGCACCATTTAATATTTACACTAAGACGTCTACATGAACAGAAAGAGCATCAATGCTCTATAAAGTTTACACTTATGTATCTATTTCCGGAAATTTCCAGACCTGTCAAAGGCTCAACCTACATTTACAAATTTCTACAGCATTCACTGCATTAGATACTCAACAGTCTACCCTCGTAACCTAAAATTATGACATAGAATTTTACAGGGGTATCAAATACCCATTCTACCGGGCCTTTGAGGAAAACGACAGGTTAATGTTACTAGCCCTAAATCAACATGATATGGAGGCTGACACTTGCACTCCTTGAAATTTCCAATTAAAAGATTAAAACCCTATTTGGGCTTCTGGTCCGAAGTTACAGATGCTAAGCCTATACTACTGAGCTGACTAGATGGAGAATATTTATGTTACAAAAGTTACAGACAAGAAACGGTTAGAAAGTCATAGTCACCTCAAAGTCAAGTTGATTGGAAACTCGAGAAAGTATCATCACACTCTCTTTTCCCGAATTTCGGCTCAATTCTTTTGACTTGTTGGAAAGTTACATGTCAGAAACTTAAGGTTACATTAGTAAAGATTGGAAACCTTCCTCTCAAGCTAGCTGTCAAAGACTATTATTTAATTAAGACTGCCATTACCTTGAGCTGCTGGTCTGCTCGATGATAGATGAGGCTCCCCGCCTCCTTTATACACACACACGACTGGAGCGATGAATACGACCACCTGGACGAAAAATGTGCCAGCTTTGATATCCGAGAGGAAAGATCCAGAAAACTCTGGGTTAAGGCCCGACACATCCCCAATTCCCATTGGGTAATTAAATAGATGTCCGACTTGTTGGATGAATGGTCAGCGTACTGGCCTTCGGTTCAGAGGGATCCGGTTTCGATTCCCGGCCGGGTCTGGGATTTTAACCTACATTGGTTAATTCCAATGGCTCGGGGCTGGGTGATTTTGTGCTGTCCCCAACATCCCTGCAACTCACACACCACACATAACACTTTCCTCCACCACAATGACACGCAGATACCGCCCACCCTCACCGGAGGGTCTGCCTTACAAGGGCTGCACTCGGCTAGAAATAGCCATACGAATTTGTTATTATTAAATAGATACAAGATATATGTTATTAGTGGAAAAATAAGTATATATAATATTTCCTATTGGTCAATATATGAAGTTGGCGGACAGAGATAGAAGTGTTGCAAACTTTAACATACCAAAAACAAGAAATAAACATTCAGTTTTGTAAACCTTAAAATAACAAATTACTTTGCAATCTTAATATTCCCTCTTCACACCAGAGGGCATAACATACATTTCTTTTGGCAGAGACATCTATTGATAAAAGTTCAAACCTATTCTATTAGTAGTTGTAACTTTAGGGATTGGGGAAGCTCACTGGCTCTGCCGTCAGCAGAGTCAGAGGGTAGTAGGGAAATGAAATACCACCGTGAAAAAAAACTGGTCCCTTGCCAGGGTTACGGCGAAGACTGATAAATGACCAGAAGCCAGAAAACATCTTGAGGCAACCTCTAGGGCTAACAACCCTAGTTGTAAAAGGATGGGTACCCGTCCAAAGCAAAGTCAAGTCAAAAAGCATGATGGCACAACATTTCAAGAAACATAACCCAGGGGGTAAATCTTCGGATAAATCCCTCGTCGTGAACGCCACGGCGCACGAGTCTCGTTCGGATTATGGGGGAGACTCGACATCGTGCAAGAGACGAGTCGGAGCGTCTCGGTGTATCCCAAAGAGTCAAAAACTCAGGCCAAAATCTAAAACCTTTCTAGCAACACGGCTGAAATCAACAGGAAACTACCTCCAGAGGACATGCAGCTCTCTCTGTATTAATGATGTACTGATGATGGCTTCCTCCCGGGTAAAATATTCCAGAGGTAAACTGGTGCCCCATTCGGATCTCCGGGTGGGGACTACAAGAGAGGGGGCGATCATCAGGAAGATGGATACTGACATTCCGCGAGTCGGATCGTGGAATGTTAGAAGTTTGAATCGCTGTGGTAGGTTAGAGAATCTGAAAAGGGAGATGGATAGACTAAAGTTAGATGTAGTTGATATAAGTGAAGTACGTTGGCAGGAAGAACAGGATTTTTGGTCAGGCGACTACCGAATTATCAACACAAAATCAAACAGAGGAAATGCAGGAATTGGTTGAATAATGAATAAGAAAATAGGGCAGCGTGTAGGCTACTACGACCAGCATAGTGAAAGAATTATTGTCATCAAGATAGACACCAAACCAATGCCCACCACAATAGTGCAGGTCTATATGCCTACTAGTTCAGCAGATGATGAGGAAATTGAAAGAATATATGAAGAGATAGAAGATTTAATACAATGTAAAACGTGACGAGAATCTAATTGATGTTACACAAACCAAAGTCCTTCACGAAAATCAGATATCCATAATGGCACTACAGGAAACAAGGTTCCCAGATGAAGAGATTTTTGAATCCGAAGGCTAACGATTTTTCAAGAGCAAAGCGCAAAGAGGAATCCTCAATGGAGCTGTGATGCTTGGAACCGCGTTTGCTGTTAGAACCAAGATCCTTAAATCTGTTGCAAATTTCGAACCTGTGAATGACAGATTGTCTATACTCACAATTAAATGCGCGAACAAAACCTACGCCCTAGATAACGCAAATGCTCCTACAAACGATAAGAACAAGTCTGATCTAGACGAAGTTGATAATTTCTGGGACCTACTGGATGAAAAAATAAACAAAATCCCCAAACACCATGTCAGGCTTCTTTTGGGTAACAATGCCCAACTAGGTCGTGAACAGAAGTACAAGAAAGTTATAGGAAATTACCCTGCTCAGAAAAGAACCAATTCCAACGGCAAAAGACAGGTGTCCATTTGCCAAAATCACAACCTGCAGGTCATGTCGACACACTTTCGCCATCTACCCAGAAAGCAAATGACTTGGCGTTCTGCCGTCCAAGCTCTCGGAGATTTCCAAATTGATCATGTTGCAATCTCCAGGAGAAACACCCCTGAGATTATGAATGTCAAGGTAAAGAAAGGCATCAATGTGGCCTCAGATCATTATATGTCTCTTACCAAATTCAAACCAATTCCCGCAAACACAAGGAAGGCAAACAAACAGATAACACGCTTCGACAATGATAAACTTCGGCAAAGGGTCGAGGAGTTCCAGGAGAAGGCTAGACCAAATGACTGTGACTTTAACAACGCCAAAAGTCTCCTTGTTGAGGCCGCCAAAGACGTTGCAGAAATCAAGAGAAGCGAAAAGCATGCCTGGTGGAATAGTACCTGCGAATCAGTCCTCCAAGAAAGACTCAATGCGTGGAAACAGTACTACTCTACGAAATCAGAAAATGATTGGGAAGCCTACAAAACCCAACGTGCCCAAGCAGCTAGGGTGTTCAGAACTGAGAAACGTAAATACGAATAATCTCTCATTGAAAAGGTAGAACAAAACTTTAGGAAGAATGAAAGCAGAGAGTACTACAGAGCCTTCAAACGCAAACTCACGGGCTATAAACCACCATCTCTATGCTTTGAGCGAACGGACGGCACACTGGCGACGTCAAATGAAGAAAATTGCAGCATTCTGGTAGATTACTTCAAGAATTTACTTAATTGCTCTAAACCGCAAAGCGCCATTGAGACCAAGGAACCCTTACTCAGGTACCCAGATTCCAGACCACCCGATAGAGATGAAATCAAGCGCCACATTGCCGTCTCAAAAATAACAAAGCGCCTGGGGAAGACTCAGTAGTAGCAGAACTATGGAAATATGCACCAGAGGAATCACTTGATATCTTGAAAAAGCAAATAGAAGAAATTTGGAACAAGGAGACCCTACCCGAAGATTGGAAAATAGTTTTGATCCATCCATTACACAAAAAAGGCAGCATGAAGAACATCAACAACTACAAAGGAATATCTTTGCTACCCGTGACTTACAAAATTCTATCACTTGCCATCCTGGAGCGTTTGGAAGCGCAAGTCGAACATCAAATAGGAGAATACCAAGGAGGGTTCAGAAAAGGTCGCTCAACAGCTGAACAGATCCAAAATCTCAAAACGATCATCAGATATTGTACACTAAGGTCCAAGCAGTATGTGTCTGTCTTTGTGGACTTTAAGAAAGCGTACGACTCCATTGACCGAGAAGTCCTGCTAAATATCTTAAATGAATTTGGAGTTGATTTGAAACTGCTGGCATTAATTAGAGCCACCCTGACCGATACAAAATCCAAGGTGAAGTTCCACGGATGTCTCTTGCATTCCATTGACATCAAAACAGGAGTCCAACAAGGTGATGGCCTATCCCCGATACTCTTCAACTGTGTTCTTAAAAAGATCATCAGAACCTGGCGGGTGAGATTACAGGAAAACAGCTACAGTCCATTGAGAATAGGAACCAAATCCAAGGGGATCGCAACAGACTGCTTAGCATTTGCCGATGATATTGCTGTTCTCTCAAACGACATAGAAACCGCTAGAGCTCAAGTTGAAATTTTAAAGGAAATTGCCGAACAAACTGGTTTGCAGATATCATTTGAGAAAACAGAAGTAATGACTAACATCAAAGAGGCTCCACCAAAACTCCATACTAAATACGGGGACATCACCCGAGTAGACAAATTCAAATACCTGGGTGAGATCATCATGAAAAATGGGCTGGACAAAGAAGCACTTCAGGAGCGAGTACGCAAACTGGAAATAGCCTACCAAACATCCCGCACAATCTACAACAAAAAATTGCCTTTCCCAAAACACCAAGTTACGTCACTATGAAACAGTTCTGAAGCCAGTAGTTCTATATGCAGCCGAAACCCTGTCTCTAAATGCCAACAGAGGACTCCTTGAAGAACTGGAGAAAAGAGAACGCAAAATTGTGAGAGGAATCTTGGGATCAAAGTACAGAAATGGAAGTCTACAGAAAAATAGAGAAAATTACCGACACAATCAGAAAAAGACGGGCACGATTTTACGGTCATCTGAAAAGAATTAACGGAAGAAAGTTAACTAAAGAAATCTTTCACTTTTTTTATTCAAACCCCAAAACCACAATTCCCTGGTTTAGAAATACCAAATAAGACCTGCAAATGCTACATATCTCAGCTGAAGACGCCCTTAACTGAGATCTTTTCTGCAAGAAAACATTGACGAACGGGCTAAACCGAGACGAGCAACCGAAGGGAAGACACGGTGCCCCTTGGACAGAGGGGCGTAAGCAGGCCCACTCACAAAGAATGAGGGAAATTTGGGCTCTAAAGAAGGCCAAGTTCAGTGTCAAACGCAACGAGACTTATCGTGGTCCTTGATGGCACCAGCGAATTATATATAATAATAATAATAATAATAATAATAATAATAATAATAATAATAATAATAATAATAACTACTGGACAAGATTAAACAAGACTTCCATAGAGTTGAGACCTGTGAATGCTTCAGAAATTTTAAAAATAAGGTACAAGGGTACAAGGCACCTGCCCTTTGCTTTCTAAGGAAAGATGGAACTCTTGCAACATAAAATGAAGAAAACTGCGAAATCTTAGATAAGTATTTTAACGACCTTTTAAACTGTGAAAAACCAGCCAAACCCATCACAACAAACAAACCAGTGAGCCAAAACCTGCCATCTTCTCCACCAAATCGCGATGAAATCAAACGCCACATAAAGTGACTGAAAAATAACAAGGCTCCTGGTGAAGACTCCATATTTGCGGAACTGTGGAAACATGCCCCGGAAGAAGCAATTGACATCCTACACCAAACCTTTGTAGATATATGGGAAAAAGAACAAGTACCAAATGACTGGAAGCTAGCAGTTATCCATCCTTTACATAAGAAAAGCAATTATAAGAGATGTGAACAATTACCGTGGAGTTTCTATTCTGTCATTAGCCTACAGGATCCTGTCACTATCCATCCTTGAAAGACTAGAACAGTAAGTTTAACACAAACTCGGGGAATACCAAGCAGGTTTTCGGAAAGGCCGATCAAGTGCAGAACAAATACTTAACCTATAAACCATAATAAGATGCCATATGCTGAGTGGTCGAATCTATGTATCTACATTTGTAGACTTCAGGAAAGCATATGATTCCTTCGACCGTGATGTGTTGCTTAACATCCTTGCAGAAATGGGAGTCGATGAGAAACTGCTGGTGATGATAAGGGCAACACTAACTAATACCAAATCCAAAGTAATATTCCAAGGATGTCTCTCTGAACCCTTCGAGATCAAGACAGGCGTTCGACACGGAGATGGGCTGTCACATCTTTTGTTCAACTGCGTACTTGTGAAGGTAATACAAGGAGTGGCGAAAGACGTTGAAAGAAAGAAATCTTTACAAACCCTTAAGGATTGGGAGAAAGTAAAACGGAGTGGAAATAGATTGCTTAGCGTTCGCTGTTTATATAGCCCTGATGACAGAAAACTTCGAAAGTGCAACAGAACAGATCAATGTGTTGAAGGAAGCAGAACAAACAGGTTTGCAAATTTCCTTTCAAAAGGCAGAAGTAATGTCGAATATCAAAGTTGATACGGCACAACTAAACACCAAATATGGAACGATAAACCGTATTAGTAAATTTAAATACCTCGGGGAATGGATTCAGCAAAATGGACTTGGCAAAGAGGCCATAGCAGCAAGAATCAAGAAAATGGAAGTCACTTTCCAAACAACCCGCAAAACATACAACAAAAAGTGCTTTTCCCTGAACACACAAATTCGTCACTACAACACAGTCATCAAACCAGTAATGCTGTATGCATCTGAATGCCTTACCCTGACCGAGAAGTGTTTGTTTGCGGATTTAGAGAGGAAAGAAAGAAAGATCCTACACACCATACTTGGCCCAAACTACAAAAATGGCATCTACAATAGAAAATCCAGGCAAGAAGTATACTCTTAAGAGAGAGAAGATCACGGACACAATGCGTAAAGGCAGAGTTCTCTTCTACGGGCATATACGACGGATGATCGACTCTCGATGGACAAAAGGTGTCTTCAATATATTTGACTCAAAACCAAAAACGGCAATGCCATGTCAAGAAAGATTTTAAAGAACTGGACCTACAAGCAGAAGATGCTCAAGACCGAAATCTTTTCAGAGCAGCCATCAAAACTTTTGGGACTTTCCGTGAAGAAAAACGGGCAACTGGTGCTAAACACAGTGAGCTAATAAAGATGATGTGGATCAAGCAAAAAATTAACAAATGCCACAATGTAAAGTGAGGCTTATCGTGGTCCCCAGTTGGTCGATGTGTTGAATGAATGAATAATTATAATGCTGGTGTAATTCCTCTCTGTTTCAGGTCAGTTTTGATTTCGCCGATCCATTTTATTGTGTCTGTTTTGGCTTTACTCCGGTTTTCTTCTTCCCTTCGCCTTCTCCTTCTCCTTATTATATTTTTATTATTATTATTATTATTATTATTATTATTATTATTATTATTATTATTATTATTATTATTATTATTATTATTATTATTATTCCAAATGATAAGAAGGCATTAAATTTAAATCCCCGTTATTCCGCATGACTGTAGTTTAATCTAACCAGAGACTGATCAATCTTGCTATACCTGGAAGTTTTATCTTTTGGAACTAGATGTCACTAGCTGAAATTTTCTTGTGCTACCTTATGTCGAGGCACTGTAACTAGTTATCGGGAATGTTTGTGTTTGAGGGTTTGGTAAGCTAATCACCTCTCAAATGTTTATTTGTTGTTTTGGAGTAATCAGTTTTTAAAGTTTATTCGCCCATCAAATTCATCGTAATCAAATTCCATTCCACCAATAAAATACAATTTGAAATTAGTATTCCAAAACTATCTGGCAGTCCCCAACAAAAAGCTACGAGTTCCTTGAGGTAAGAGCTCTAATGCCAGTGTACATTTGAGCGTGCAACGTAATCTCCCTCGGGAGATGTTGAGGCGGGGGTTGGTGTGAGAAGGTGTCGGCACAAGGTAAAGGCAGAATTTTCATCCATGTACTAAGTACGTATGATTAATGGGAAGATCCTAGAGTTCCCCTTAAGCATGTAACGGTTAAATCGCCCTGCGTTTACTTGAGATTTAATTTATTTCTTTTAACTTAAAATGTAGGTTTCCCTAGGCAGTCTTAGAACTTAATATACGGAGCTCGATAGCTGCAGTAGCTTAAGTACGGCCAGTATCCAGTATTTGGGAGATAGGGGGTTCGAACCCCACTGTCGGCAGTCCTGAAGAAGATTTTCCGTGGTTTCCCATTTTCACACGAGGTAAATGCTGGGCCTGTACGTCAATTAAGGCCACGGCCGCTTCCTTCCCACTCCTAGCACTTTCCTATCCCATCGTCGCCATAAGACCTATCTGTGTCGGTGCGACGTAAAGCTAATTGTAAAAAATAGAACCTAATATTACTTTTTTGCTAGTTGTTTTACGTCGCACCGATACAGATAGGTCTTACGGCGACGATGGGACAGGAAAGGGCTAGGAGTGGGAAGGAAGCGGCCGTGGCCTTAATTAAGGTACAGCCCCAGCATTTGCTTGGTGTGAAAATGGGAAACGAGGGAAAACCATTTTCAGGGCTGCCGACAGTGGGGTTCGAGCCCACTATCTCCCGAATACTGGATTCTGGCCGCACTTAAGCGACTGCAGCTATCGAGCTCGGTCCTAATATTATTAACCCCTAGTGGGGAGTTTGTAATCCGTAAGGAATCACGAGTGTGTAGCTTTGTTTCCCTTCTTCAATTTGCTTTTGGGTGACTAAATTTTATATTTTTCTAAATTCATTGCCCCGTAGTACGGCCTTCGGCCTTTGAAAAATTTCTGGATCTTTCTATCCTTCTTCGAGTGTGGTTCCTCATTAACATAAGGGTAGCGAAGGTATTACATTATTACTTTTTAAATCAGAGTGCATTTGCGGCTTCAAGTATCAGTGGTGTTAAGACTATTTACATTAATGTAATCTCCCGGTGGACCGGCAAAACGACAACCACGACTATGCCTGACAAAATCTGGGGATGGCCAGCGACATGATGCGAGCCCTCCACGGTATGCTGGTGAACTCTGCGGGTTTCGAAGAAGGTTAAAGTGTTTGTCTATACCATCCTGTACGTCCGAAACGGAAATCACCGAAGCGTCATCTCCATGAGGGTGTCCATAGACTGTCGCCACTAGGATCAACGACTTCGTCTACAGGATGCCGAGACCTCCTCATGGGAAGCTGATAGTTGTCCATATGCATTGCCTGGCACCGTATCTTGGAACAGCTAGGCCGCTCAGGACCAGTTTAGAACGCGCCAAGAACGCAAGAGCAAATCTCTCTGCCGCCACTCCGTTATCTCACTGCAGACCTCCCGACGGCACGAGAAAGACCTGGAAAGTAAACCCAGTGCATTCTGATCGGGAAGACTCGGGAGGCTTCTCCCATCGTGAAGTCTCTGGAAGGGCCGTCGTTCCCATTTTGAGGCAGGCCGAACGTGCTTCAGTGATTCAGTTCTATCAGTGGCTCGGCTGATTTCAGTGAGGGAGTGAATGCTGGTGTGGAAGACCTGACCAGTCAGTGGTCAGTGACGACTAAGTGCTTTCAGTGCTGTGTGTGTATGTGTTGAGGGCGAGTGCAGGGCAGTGAAGCTGAATAGCAAAGGAGAGTGAACGAAGTCTGTTGTGAGTGTACGGACAGTGCACCACGAACAAATTTGTAAGATTGTAAGCACGCATACATACTGTGAAGTGTGTGGTTGTAATAGTCTACAGTAAGTGTAATTGTGAATTGCTCTAGGGTCTAAGTGACAGTTGTGGAAGTGTGTGTAGTATGATTCTTTTATTTCGAAAGTGATATATTGAAGAACTAGTCTGATTGAAATAGCGGGAGCAGAGAGAGAGAGAGAGAGTGAAGGAGAGAGAGAAAACTCGAACTTTTGTAGCGCGAACTGGTGTAATTGTGCGTCCGTGAAGTTGTGTAAACAATTATTAGTTAGTGAATAAATCATGAAGTAAACACTACCTCTCCCTTAACGCATTACAGTATGAATAGAAACTGCACAACATGTGGCGTGCACTTTGAAGATGTTTATTTTTATATTTTATATGAAATTAGTTACTCCTCCGACATTCTTAGCACATCAAATCCACCAGAATTAATATTTAAAACTAGAGAAGGAAACAAATAAAAGCAATCCCTGAGTGGAACAGTGAAGTATGTCAAGTGGCTAAAATTGATTAATAGGCAATTTTTATTGTTGTGATTACTATTATTATTATTATTATTATTATTATTATTATTATTATTATTATTATTATTATTATTATTATTATTATTATTATTATTATTATTATTATTAACCTATACAGTGCTAGGAATTAATAATTATTTTGACCATCATATCTTAAAATTTACGCACTTTACTATGAAAAGAGAAAATATTTGATATGATGTATTGATTAATTAGCACGTTTCTACGTTTTCTACATAGTAACTTGATTAACAAGTAATTTCGTGTGGTTATTGCTAGCCTGATACAGACCTTGAACGCAGACACTTCGAGGATGGTGGGTGGCGCCCGTGTATCGGAAACTGCTAGTAACTGTGGTGGAAGATAGTACTGCGTGCAGTGTTTGAGTTGCTGGGATGTTGGAGATGGCAAAAACCCCAGTCCCCGCGTCAAGTGAATAACCATTCGATAATACAATCCCGTCTCGTCAGAGAATAGAACCCGAGGCCCTCTGAACCGAAGGCCCAGCCATTGAACATTCAGTCATGGAACGGGACCTTAACTTGCTGATGATTAACTTAAAATTTTGTATAAAGAATTCAAATATGTAACGAGTGAAGAAATGGCAAGTAGTTACGAAGTGAGTCGGAAGATCATTTTCTGTTCTGATGATGATGATTGCTATAAAAATAAAGGAAAATATATTTTCATTAATATCACTATCATCTTCAAATTCTGTTTCAGTAATTCAATAAAAGATAGAATATGAGGACATGTCCCTATGCACACAGAAAGTGGTTTACGGCGATCATTACTAGTAACAAATGTTATTGTTACTAAAAGACCTGAATACAAAGCAAGAGCGGGGAATTGTGTTGCATACGATGGTATGTTTTGAATGACGGGGGAAACGAGGAAAAGCTTTCCATTATAACAGCAACGTGCGTGATATACCAAAACGCTTGTCTCTCATTTCAGCGGGCAACCAGATGTAATTTGTGTCCAGTGGATGGTCTTCGTGGCACTCAATCACCACAACGACACAGCTTCAGTGAATTGCCACCGGACTGTCATATCACAATGCACGCAGTCTGTCACTCCTACTTGGGAAAAGTATTCGTATTAGTGGTACAGTAATAGGTAGTAGTCGAAGTTGTTTTAATATTACGGTCCAAAAAGCACATTATGGCGCAATATGTACAAGGTATAGGAAAAATACCGTCCAATGATAATCACTGCCAGTGATGAAGGTGATCAGAACAGTTAAAATAAGAATGGGATCCAACCCTCTAACATGTAATTTTCATCCATAGGCAACTGGGGCTACTGTAGTTTTGTAACCTAAATTTGTCAAATGGTAGATTTTGTGTTCGTTCAACTTGTTCTTAGTCCGTTATTTTAATTTTGAACGACGGTGTGAGTGAAGGAATTATTGTAGGTTACTCGTGGAAAAATTCGACATCCGGTTGTTGATGGAACTTGACGCTTCATGACAACTAGATAAAGAAACAAGAGGATTTCGCCACATAAATGTGCTTTAAGACGACAGAGGTCTCCTTTCGAGGTATTTGGGCCGCGTACCTCACTAAAACTTCCCCCATTCCAATCTAAGTAAATAATAACGAGTTGGGGCTGGTTCCAATGCTCATTTCAATTGTCCTAAAATCCTCTATCACGGCCTTTCATTGTTGGACATTTTTCGTATACCCTGTATTTGTTAAAGATTATTATTCAAGAATTTCGCTTTTACGGGTGGATTACAGGTACACAATTCTGTATTATAAGAAATTCACGAATTGTATTTGCTGAATATCAGTGTTGTAAATAATTATGGAACGTACATTGCCTCGCCAGCGTCGGCGGTGGGTGATATTAGGACACTCGAGACCTAGGCTTTCCGCCCTTGAATTTTATTATTCCCCCCCCCCATTATTCGAATGATCGTTCCTTCACGTTTATCTGCTCACTTCTTCCACCTCTGTAGTTTAACAGTGATCTCCGAGGGCCCGGATTCAATTCCCTGTACTGCCAGAAAGTTGTATTTACTTTTGTTTCTGCTTATTGCTTTTTTTTCTAGTGGTTTAAAGTCACACTAACACATCGAAGGATGGAAAGGGCTAGGAATGGTAACTGTAACCTTAATGAAGGTAGAGCTCTAGTGCAGGGTGTTTCAGAACACCTTAATACACATTATCATGTACACGCAGTGGAAAAAGTATTGGAACAAGAACCATTTTTAGCAAAAATATTATATATTTTCGTCGTCATGTATATATTTGTAGGAAATACATAACACAAATATTCCTTCATATGTAAATGATATATAATCAGAGAAATTAAACTAAATATTTCCATGATAACGAAAAAATAAAATTGTCAACATGCACGCAAAACACTTGCACAGTAAGTATTCGAACAGTCTCAGTTCACCAGAAATTTCCGTCTCTTAAAGCCACACGACAATTATGTCACACGTTCAATACTTACTGGGTTGGGCAGTCTTGGATATAATAATAGCCTGGAGTCGTCTTGGGATTGAATTCACCAAATTATACGTGGTAGCAAGGGAAATATTCATCTGTGAGTGCACGTTTCAGGTCTGCTTTGGAAGAAATATGTCGATTACGAATTCTTTTCTCAAGGTAATCCCACAGATATTCAATAAGATTTATATCTAGAGACTGTGGTGTAGTTTGGAGGTACTTAGGAATGTTGTGGAGGATCCACATTCTTGTACACCCAGCTGGCTGCTTGGAATGTTTTTCCTGCACGTATAGAAAATAGTCTTCAAGGTAATGAAGGAGATGAAGGTTTAATACATTAATGTAGTACTGGTGGACCATATCTCCTTCAGTAAAATGCAGGGCTCCCACACCTGTGGCATACATACACCCACATACCATTACGGAGCCTCCACCGTGTTTTACTGTAGAAGAGAGGTTCTTTAGTTCTTTCTTCATCTTTCTCCACAACTTGCATCTCCCATCAGAATCAAAAATGTACTCTCATCAGTAAAATTAATCCTCTTCCACAGGTCTATGGAAGAGTTTACAGACGATTTTGCAAAGAGCAACCTCTACTTCCAGTTGATCTCGCCGACGTACTACTTTCTACGGGAAACTCTTCCATTTTAGTCTTACTTTCTAAGTAAATTGCGAACCTTGCTGCGACATACATTTATACTTACAGTGGCTCAAAAAAGTATTGGTCTGTCGAGATATGCTACATTGAGGACGAATAATCGAATGGAATGATGATAAAAAAATGACATATGCTAGAATCCTTGATTATTTATCATGTTGTGTAACATGTGCATTGTAAAAAACATTCTTTTTCCATGTCCATATAACTGAAAATCCATAACTTAAAACAAACATTTTCACTTGACACCAGAAAAGTATTGGTCTGAATTAACATGACGCAGTTTCTTGATCCTTCGTGAACGTTCCAATACTTGGTAAGTCTACCTTTCCTCTTTATAATCTCATCTAACCTATTTGGCTTCGGTCATACCAAGGTTTCCATAGTTTCCTTTGGTATGTTATTCCATTCGGTGTGTAAGGCTTTTGTCAAGTCAGCTTTGTTTGATATTGCATGCTTTCTCACGTTTTGCTCCAAATAGTGCCACAAATTCTCGATGAGGTTGATGTCGGGAGATTGTGGTGGAGTTTCCATCCAGCGCGGAGTATTACATGACAGCCATAGCTTCGTGTTCAGGACTGTGTGTTTGGGGTCGTTATCTTGCGTAAACGTATGCTTTGCTCAGAGTCCCATCTCTTGTACACTTGATGGAAGATGTGTCTTGAGATTGTTCATGTATGCTTTGTGATCCATAGTCCCTTCAATAAAGGCTAATTCACCTTCACCATTCGTACTCATGCAACCCCATACCATCAGGAAGCCACCACCATGTTTCACAGTAGCTGTCAGATTCTATTCTTCAAGTTCAGAATTCGTTTTCCTCCACACAGTCACTTGTCTGTCTGACCTGAAGAGGGTAAATTTACTCTCATCGGTGAAAACGACTGCCTTCCAATCCGCATAGCTGTAATTTGCGTGCTCTTTAGGGTACGCAAATCTCTTCTTCCTGTTAGCCTTACTGCTGTACGGCTTTCAATGTGCTGATCTGTCCGCATATCCTTTCTCGCGTAGCACTTTTCGGATTGTTTCAGATGACGCTTGCACCTCTACGTCTTCTTGTAACGCAGTTGCTATCTTCGGCGCAGTTAGTTGAGGATTTTGGACCACTTCACGCACAATTTGCCGTTATTCTTGCACTGATAAGTTCGAGGAGCGGCCACTTCTTGGTCTATTTTCTATTGTCTTTGTTCTTTTGTACCTGTACACAATATTTTTAACAGTTGTAACAGCTCTTCCAATAATTTCACATATGTCCTTGAACCGTTTTGAAATAGTCGCACTGCAATCCTCCTTTCTTCCACAGCTGTTCCTTTCATTTTCCTTCCCACTGCTAGCTGAACGCGGAAACAATGCTGAATATTACCTTCCAACGTGTCATTATAGACATAATGAGGAAGAGTTGCGGCAGACAGCGCTATGTCACGATGATATTGTTTACTAGACCAATACTTCTTTGGCGTGTAATGACGCACGCCGTTGTATTACTGGTCCGTTTGCAAACAACGTGAATGTCCTTGGCTCCATATTCAACCCACTGATGTACTTGACTGTCCTACATATCTACATACGTGTAATTCCATTATATGTATTATTATTTGTACTATAATCTTCCGTTCATACCACGGCTATGGGCAGAACTATACTTTTTTGAGCCACTGTAAATCGTCTTTCAGCTCTCCTGCGATAGTGGGTACTCTGATCTTCGGATATCGTTTGATCTTTTTTTTAATAGCTAGGCCATCAGGATCACTTAATTTTCGTGGCCGTCCAGTTCGTGGTAAATTTTGTAACGATTTTCGTATGGATTATTGTTACAAGTCCATGTACTACCATAAAAAATGCTCGCAATGATTTGCATTCGTTGTGCAATCTAATAATCACCTCTGTTTCTCCCAAAGTATTTTCTTTCGCCTTCCGACCCATTTTAGACGGATGTTCTCTATAACAATTTAACCGTGCAGCAATTGTAACATCAGACATGTACAAGGACACATGTGTAATACTGCTTCGTTGACAAAGTCCTTACTGCAGGGAGTAAAGTGCGGAGAAGCGTGGACACGATTTTACTGTTCGAATATTTATTTTGCCTGTATAATGGTGCGGATATGCATTTGTATTTCTTGTTTGCGGCCGGTATAATATTATAGCTTACCGCAATTACCCGTAAAAGTCCATATCTATACTTAGAGGAATACCTATGTTATATAATGGCTAAAATTATTGATATGATACTGGAGATATATTGCTCTATTTTGTACAAACCATTAATGTTCAAAAAATTCTTACGCTCACTATATATACACAACACATTACACTAAAAAACCACCACAGAAACATGCAATAGTCAATATATCCTTCTACACAAGTTTTATGTCTGAAAGGGCATCCGTTGTAAAACTGGGCTTATTCCACATTAATGTCGATGACAG
This sequence comes from Anabrus simplex, assembly GCF_040414725.1. Classification (NCBI taxonomy): domain Eukaryota; kingdom Metazoa; phylum Arthropoda; class Insecta; order Orthoptera; family Tettigoniidae; genus Anabrus; species Anabrus simplex. The sequence goes on from NC_090266.1 coordinate 502,935,988, forward strand.
ATAATTAGGAAGAGGGCCAGGAAGAAGATGAAGAGTAATATATGCTACAATTTGAAATAAGGCACCGTCGTGATATTTTTCTACAGGAAATATAGAAGTCTTATTCAGAATATTCCTCGTGATCTGGGACCACTGACGGGGCGATTCTTTCATCGAATAATGTAACATTTTAGGCTTTTACGTCGGTCAGCATATGATAAACCTTCATATAAATAGTGTGAGTGACATTTAAAGAATAATTAAGAACTCGTGTTAAATAGAAGTAGAACATGAACTTGAACACATGTCTTGTTTGAATGTCATGAAAGACATACAATGAAGTGAGGGATTAAAGGGCTGTTAACTAGCTGTAGCAGAGAAATCTAGGATAATATTTACAAATTAGTCAAAACAAACAAAAGTATTGTTGTGGTTTGTACGCCCCATTATCTAATTTCACGTTTACGAAGGCGCTGAAATGTCGGAATTCGTTCCGCAGAGTTCTTCACGTGTCAGAAATTCTACCGACACCAGCCTGGCGTATTTGAGCACCTAAAAATAACACAGGAAAGGGTAAATATCAAACCCTCACTCAGGTTCAGAAAGCCACCGCTGAGCCGTTTGAACCACTCAGCCCGCACACACACAAAACACAATTACCGGTAAACCCAAAGAAACGTGTAACATAGCTCACGAGAAGTATGACTTTTCATATGGTTTACATACAGTGTTTTATGTCACATGTTGCTAATCTTCTATTTCCATGACTTTTTCCCAATTTAATAGGGTCGGTATTTGTCGAGGATTTGGCCCAGACTTTCGTCCGAATGAGTTTTCCGACGTCATACCTTTGTTGAGGATGTGCTGACTAATGCATCTTTCTGTGTTGATTAGTGGTGTGGTGTGTTGCAGGTAGATGATTATTGTATAAAACCAATACAATCACCCAGTCCCAGAGACCGAGGAATGAACCACACAAAGTTTGATGCCCCTACACAGCCGGAATTCATCCCGAAGCTCTCCGAACAGAGGAACAGTACGCTGACCATTCAGCCATGGTGCCAGACATGTCAGATGTTGCTGTTGGTAATAATTTTTAATCATGTGTTAAACTGAGCATTTTCTGTAACAAATAATCCTGTTTGGGCCACCTAAATAGGCATTACAACGTTTTAAATAGGCACTACAAATAGACACAATCAAAATTTGTATATACGTGGATAAAATTATTATTCTTCCGCTTCTATCGCGTTTCCTACACACTGGTGGTGTCGCGGGTACGAACGGATGTTCTTCCCGACGCCAACTACACGTGGATGGATGTATTCATTGTTTCTGTGGTGTTTGGTGGTGTGGTGTGTTGTGTTTATATGAGTGTGTTGGGGCGAACTATTAACCTGTAACTCAGCAAAAGTCTAAATTCAAGATTGTATCTGTTATTACTAGACTTTGGATTTTTAGGTGGTAATAGGTTAGAATGCAAACTGATTTGGTTAATAGTAAGTGTCGCACAACCCGGTCTTCCATTCTGTAGCAAGAGTAACATACATTTTAGGAGTTATATAGGCCGTACTCCTAATGTCCATGCAAACCTCGTAGCATAACTGTTGTACACGGGAGGGTACACTTCTTTTGGGCTTAAATAAGTTTGCAGTCTAACCTATCAGCACCTAAAAATCCGAGCTCTAGATTACAGCCTGTACATATAAACATATCAAGACAAAATAAATATAAGAGAATGCATAAAATATCATAAACCAAGGATTGATATAAATATGTTCTTTCCTTTTTGGCACTCACCCCATATTTTTGAAAATATACGGATGATGCGTAGAAACGTTATATAAGATGTAGCGCAGTTAAAACGAAACCTTTTGGGCTAAGAAAAAGAATTTTTATCTGGGACTACAAGTTTGGAAGATGATGGATTTTTAATTTAAGCTGTGTTTTCCCCCAAGGTACTTTTTACTCTGCAAGTGATCGAAGTATAATCCTAGATTATATTTTAACGCTGGAAGTTATTTTCAAGCCGAATTTTGAAAAGAAACTGTCAGGGGTGAGTGTAAGCTAGGAAAAATTTAAAGATGACAAACATGAAATTCTGGGCTTAAGGCTCATCTCTAAAGATAATAGGCAACTTGATGTCTTTGGAGTGTACAGATCGGGAAAGGGTAGCGCAGACGATGATTCAGAATTATTTGTTAAGATAATCAGCTATGCGAGAACGATAAAGAAAGGAACGTGATTGTAGCGGGTGATCTCAATTTACCAAATGTCAATTGGGAAGGTAATGAGAATGACAGGAACCAAGACCAAACATTTTCTTTTGTAGTTGTTTTACGTCGCACCGACACAGATAGGTCTTATGGCGACGATGTGACAGGAAAGGGCTAGGAGTGGGAAGGAAGCGGCCGTGGCCTTAATTAAGGTTCAGCCCCAGCATTTGCTTGGTGTGAAAATGGGAAACCACGGAAAACCATTTTCAGGGCTGCCGACAGTGGGATTCGAACCTACTATCTCCCGAATACTTGATACTGGCCGCACATAAGCGACTACAGCTATCGAGCTCGGTTATACGACCAAACAAATGGCAAATAAGTTAATATAGGAAGGGCATCTGATTCATAAAGTGATAAAACAAACTGGAGGGAAGACTATTCTCGATGTGGTGCTGGTAAAACCAGATAAGCTCTATAGAGAAACCGAAGTAACAGACGGTATTAGTTATCATGAAGATGTTTTGTGGTAGTTAAAAATGAATGTGAAATAAAGGAGGATATTAAAATTGGAACTATTGGGCAGTACCGTATGGCTGATAAAACAGGTATGGGGGAGTTTTAAAAAACTAACTATGAGCGGTGGAAAACGGTATAAAAATGTAAACAGACTCTAGGATAGGTTTAAAGCAATTGTTGAGGAATTTAAAAGTAGGTTTGTACCTTTAAAGGTGGTAAGGAATGGTAAAGATCCACTTTACTATAACAGAGAATAAAGAGACTAAGAAGGAGGTGCGGGTTGGAAAGAGATGGAGTTAGATATGGCTGTGGAAGTAAGGGGAAATTGAAGGAACTCACTAGGAAATTGAATCTAGCAAAGAAGTCAGCCAAGGTTAACATGATGGTAAGCATAATTGGTGTCCATACAAGTTTTAGTGAAGAATAGAAGTGTATGTATAGGTACTTCAAGGAAGAAACAGGTTCCAGGAAGGATATTCCAGGAATCATTAATGAACGAGGGGAGTGTGTATGGGAGGATCCTCAGAAGGCTGCAGAGTGCAGTCTGCAGTATGTAAAGGTTGTTGGTTACGAGGATAATATCCAGATAGAGGAGGTGAATAATACTAAAGAAGTATTAAAATTTACCTAGGACAACAATGATATTTACAATAAGATTCAAAATTTGAAAACTAGAAAAGCAGGTGGAATTGGTAAGGTTTCGGGCGATATACTAAAGACAATGTGTTGGGATATAGTACCATATCTGAATTACTTATTTGATTATTTTTTGTATGGGGGAGCTATACCAAATGAATGTAGAGTTGCTATAGTAGCCCCTGTGTTTAAAGGAAAGGGTGATAAACATAAAGCTGAAAATTACAGGCCAGTGATATTGACATGCGTTGCATGTAAGCTTTGAGAATGCATTATTTCTGATTATATAAGACATGTTTACGAAATTAATTACAGGTTTGATGGAAGGCAGATTGAGTTTAGGAAAGGTTATACCACTGAAGCTCAACTTATAGGATTCCAGAAAGATATAGCAGATATCCTGGATTCAGGAGGTCAATTGGACTGTATCGCGATTGCCTTATCTAAGGCATTTGATAGGGTAGATCATGGGAGACTACTGGCAAAAATGAGTGCAGTTGGACTTGACAAAGGAGTGACTGAATGGGTGGATATGTTCCTAGAAGATAGAACTCAGAGAATTAGAGTAGGCGAAGCTCTATCTGTCCCCGTAATACTTAAGAGGGGATTTCCTCAAGGCAGTAATATTGGACCTTTATGTTTTCTGATTTATATCAATGATATGTGTAAAGAAGTGGAATCAGAGATAAGACTTTTTGCAGATGATGTTATTCTGTACAGATTTATAAATAAGTTAAAAGTTTGTGATCAACTGAAAATTGACCTCGATAATGTTGTGAGATGGAGAGTAGACAATAATGAGTTTTAATTACTGCATTGATGGGGTGAAAGTTCCTTTTGGGGATCGTTGTAAATACCTTCGTCTTATTATAAGGATTGAGGTAATCACATAAATATGATTGTAAACAAAGTGTAAAAATCTCTGCACGTGGTTATGGGGGTATTTGGGGGTTGTAGTAAGAATGTAAAGGAGAGGGCATGTAAGTCTCTGGTAAGACCCCAACTAGAGTATGGTTCCAGTGTATGGGACCCTCACCAGGATTACTTGATTCAAGAACTGGAAACAATACAATGAAAAGCACCTCGATTTGTTCTGGGCGATTTCCGGCAAAAAAGTAGCGTTACAACAATGTTGCAAATTTTGGGCTGGGAAGACTTGGGAGAAAGGAGACGAGCTGCTCGACTAAGTGGTACGTTCCGAGATGTCAGTGGAGAGATGTCCGGCTCCATGGCTAAATGGTTAGCGTGCTGACCTTTGGTCACAGGGGTCCCGCGTTCGATTTCCGGCAAGGTCGGGAATTTTAACCATAATTGGTTAATTTCGCTGGCACGGGGGCTGAGTGTATGTGTTGTCTTCATCATCATTTCATCCTCATCACGACGCGCAGGTCGCCTACGGGTGTCAAACCGAAAGACCTACACCTCGAGAGCCGAACTTGTCCTCGGACACTCTCGGCACTAAAAGCCATACGCCATTTCATTTTTACACTGGAGAGATGGCGTGGGAGCATATCAGTAGACGAATAAGTTTGAGTGGTGTCTTTAAAAGTAGGAAAGATCACAATATGGAGATAAAGTTGGAATTCAAGAGGAAAAATATTCGTTTATAGGAAGGGGAGTTAGGAGTTGAAATAATTCACCAAGGGTGATGTTCAATAAATTTCCAATTTCTTTTCAATCGTTTAAGAAAAGGCTCAGAAAGCAACAGATTGGGAATCTGTCACGTGGGAGACTGCCCTAAATGCATATCAGTAGTGATTGATTGTTGCATATAAAATATTGAAGGATTATTTTTAATAAACTTTAAGCTAAACAACAGTTTTCTGGGACCACAATTTTAGGAGATAATACACTTTTAAGTTTAGGGATGTTTTCATGCCCCAGATATGTTTCACTCTATAAAGTATTGTGAAGTATAAACCGAGCCCCTTTTTGACGTTAAGGCTTATTTTTACGCGAAATTTGAAAACAAACAGTTAGGGGGAGTTTATACCCATAAAAACTGTATTCTTTTAATTTAAGCTAAAAAGCAGTTTTCTAAAATGAACAGTTCTAGAGTTACAGAATACTTAAGAAATAAGGGTGTAAACCCGAATCTATTTTCTGCACTACAAGACGTACGGAATGCTCTTTGTAAATTTTATTATTAACTTATGTACATTTTGGAGATTAAAATGTGTAGAATTAGAAACAGAGTGTTAAAGCCTGTAAGATGCATCGAACTTCGATTTGTAAGGTTGGCATCCCTGTGTAGTTAAGCTTGGGGTCGAATCCAAGTCTGTAACGTTAAGCTTGCTCACGTAGCCGGAAACTGTACTTTTTAAATCGTCCGCACGGTGACATCACACAAAATGGCGCCGCATATTTTTCGAATCTCCTGCACTGTGACGTCACATGCCCAACAGGTAATCAGCGCTTGATCTACCTTTGGAATGATCACCCTACCCTACTGAATCGACTTACTCTCAGCTACATTACAGTTGACTACACCGTGTTCTGGACGTTCTTCTGCTGTAAATTATTTTCTCTTTTCAGTCAGGATATTCAACATTGAGAGAATGTCGTATCAGCCTCACAGAATGTGATCGGTCTCTACTCTCTACCGACCAACGACATATGTCGAACCAAAGATAAAATACAATAAAATTGTAAAAATTAGAACTAACGCTTTATAACAAAATTAGCGCTAATTGGCAAAAGAGGCATTTACAGCCACTAATGAATGTTCTTTATTCGTCATGATTTGATTTTTAACTATATACTCTACATGTTCACAGGAACAAATATGTGTTTTAGGAAATATCCTCAGCTTACCAATGTCTGATAAATATTTTATCCCTTCGACATGAACACTGAACCTTTACTAGACAACTGAAGAATGAAGAAATATTCAGGTGACACTTCAGAGGTCTTAATTTTTCAGGACGAATAACATATAGCAAAATGGCCTGAATACATTGATCTCACCAGCATAACGACTCTTCATAAGAGTTGGTTAGCTCTCACGACTTGGTTCGCTGTCTCTCATGTCAGATAATTCTCAGATGACCTCAATGGACGAAGTTTACCCCGTTCCAAACCTCAGACCTTGTTGATGCAGATGATATTTGAGAGATTGTTTTAATTAAAATAATTTAGGAGTTACCGATTCTGTTTGTTAATGCAATCTATAAGATTTCAAAGACAATATGGGAAGCTATGGCCATGGCTTCCATTAAGGTACGGGCTAACAAGTTCCCCCGTGTAAAAATGGAAATGGTTGATGTGAAGAAGGGGTGTGATGATATGGAGATTCATAAAAATATTGCTTAGAAGGGGATGGTGGTGGAGTTCGCAAATCGGGAGTGTAGTGCTGTGCTGATTGAGTTTTATCGACAGAAGGCGGAGGTGCCTGATTAAGTGGAAGTTTGGATTCAGCAGTAAAAAGAGAAAGATCAGGATAGAGGGGGGGGGGGGGTGTTAGGTTGAAGTGGGGGTGGTAAAGGTTCAGAGCATGCACTAGAAGAGACAGTAGTAGTAAGAGTACTAGATGCGGAAGTAAGATCAGAATTACAAGTAACAAAAGGATTATAAGACATATTAGTAAAAGGATTTGGATCAGAAACATTGAAATGAGCATCAAACGAAATGTCAGAAGTGTCAGAAGCGTAGGGAGAAAAATTGTCAGAAAAATAAGCCATGTTGAAAGAGATGACAAAGAGAAAAGCAAAGTCTAGCGAGATGAAATACTGAACCCAACGAGCTAGAATAACATAGAGGGGCTGTATACCTGACATCAGCGCTCCCTGCTTGAAGCAAGTTGATAAGGGGCAGCCATGTTAACGGTTGTCAAAACAAAGCGAATTGGCGCGAGAGCATATGTTGAGGTGACAGGGAGATCGTGCATGCCAATTTAATTCCCTAAGTTTTAAGAATTGAAAAGATAGATTCTCGCTTTCAAGAATGCCAGCCGTAAGCTCAGCGTATAGTTGTACTAATCGGAGTAATAAAACCAAGGATATATCGTACTTTAAAGTAAGTATTACTGAATTATAGCCGAGATTCCTTTTTGTAATTTCTGTTTGTAATTAAATCCATTTTATTGTTTACTTATCGAAAGTACGGATAGCCACGGTAATTATTTGTCGAATTTTGTTTCAGATTTCGTTTAAAGAACAGGGAATTAACGGAACAATGCGTTGTGAGGGCGAAAAGAGATAAATGGTATCCCACTCAATTCAGTTGCTTATGCTCTGTACATTTCCAGCCCTGTTTAATTTTCATTCACATTTACAAATAAAGGAAATGGAACGCCCACCACCAAGAAAACGTAACCACAAAAAGTCACTTATTTCGTTCAAACGTACACCAAGTATGATAAATACAGCATTTTAGAGCTATTTTTGAAATGTATACAGCCTTTATTGTAGATGTCTGTTGCCTTGGTTTTTAAAACTAAGCCACACTTCATAATGGACAACTTTCAAGCTAGTAATCCCAGTATGATATGGTAATGGGAGAAACATGATATCCCCCCTATATTATAATAAATAATTACACTAAACTATTATTGTGGTAAAGTACTCATGGGCCGTCTCTGTGGTGCACTGGTTAGCGTGAGCAGCTGCCACCCCTGGAAGCCCGGGTTCGATTCCCAGCTCCGCCACGAAATTTTAAAAGGGGCACGAGGGCTGTAACGGGATTCTATCAGCCTGGGGAGGTCAACTGAGTAGAAGTAGGTTCGACTCCCACCTCAGCCATCCTCGAAGTGATTTTCCGTGGTTTCACACTTCTCCTCCAGGCAAATGCCGGGATGGTACCTAACTTAAGGCCACGGCCGCTTCCTTCCCCCCCACAAGGCCCCTGTTCAGCATAGCAGGTGCAGCCCTCCCTCACAGTTGTATCCCCCGACCCAATGTCTCATGCTCCAGAACACTGTCCTTGAGGTGGTAGAGGTGGGATCCGTCACTGAGTCCGTGGGAAAAACCAACCCGGGAGTGTAAACAGATTAAGAAAGGAACACAGTACTCATGAGGATTCAATAATTTTAAAAATATTAACAGAATGAGGTTGTAACCTATTATAGGTCCCTATGATTTTAAGGTTTCCTGTCATTAATATTTATGTCCATCGTTTTTATTCTAATTTACGCTTAACCACAACTGCCAAGCAGGGTAACGCTCTTGTTCCGATTTCGAGGCCTATTCGTATGTCACTGTGCGATGATTTCGAACTACCTTACAATCAACTGATCGTGATGTTGGCCTCGTGCTGCAATATGATGAAGTGGCGGTATTCGCTTTCATGCTTCAAGCTTTCGGCAACGGACTTTAATTCTCTCCCAGCGATTCTAAAATGCGCATTTTCTACACTTTTCGTCATTTAAAGGCCATGCCCCCTTGCTTGTGTGACAACAGGAAACATGGCGGACGTTCGTTCTATTAGGTTCACCCAGGCAGCGCTTCCGCCTCTCTATGTTATTCTAGCTCGTTGACTAAACCTCACAAGAAAGAAATAAGGCAACTAAGGCAATAACAAGGTGGAGATTTAGAGCGGTTGTGAGCTGCAAAGTCGTATATTTGCTGCGATTTTGTACTCTGTTACCATGCTGTAACCCGTTGGGGGGGGGGGGTTATATGCATATATTATATATAATAGTGCCAAGGGGAGATCTCATTGTATCGATGACACCGAATAGTTTCAAACCAGTAGGTTGTAATATTCACGCCGTGAAGTAAATGCCGAATTGAGAATAGAGGCCGTGGTAATCAAAATCTCCAACAAGCATTCCAGAGTAACAACACATAGCGCAGTGGAAAAAGTGCTTAATAACATTAGAAAATTAAAGGAGAGTGTGAGGAGAAATAAGGGACGTGACGGGTAGAAATAGATGAGAATCCATGATAAAATTTGGAAACAGATATATTGAAATAATTAAATCGAAACTCTAGAAATTTACATGAAAGGAAGAATATACAAATATGGAATTTTCCCAACCACATATACAAAATACGAATCTATTACACAAAAATAAGATATCCAAGAGAAAGAAAGCAAATGCGAGAGAATAAAGCAGGAATGGAAAGGGACAAACAAGGAAAGGATAAATACGGCTATAAGAAGAGAAACCCAGAATAACAACAAGAATAAAAAAAAAGATGTTCACAGTTACAAAATCAGAGTATACCAGCAGGAAATCTTCGAAATAAAGTCCGAAAATAATATGCAAGTCATAACACTTCAGTTACCACCTGAATTGACACTAAGTAACGTTGTTGTGCAGGCGGAAATCACCATATAGTTCAAATAAACCAGTTTCAAGACATTCAGAAGCACAAATGGCGAAGCACTGATTAGATACGAGTGTGTGTAGAAGGCGCGGAGTTGCAAATATACCACACGCGCAGTTAGAAACAAAGTAGTCACTAGGTTCGTCAATAGAGGCGTTAAATATTGAAAAGACGAGTGAAATCTCGGCCTGGAAATGCCATGCTCCCTGTCAGAATTTCAAAGGAAAGTAGCTCCCTATGCAACTAGAAGTATTTACAAAAAAGAAATTAACAGTTTGTCATACCTCATCATGAAACAGGGAGTTCTGCCCGAAAATGGAGACTCCTGGGCACATGTCCCTAAGGACGGAGACGACGTTAGATGTTCCTCCCTCCACACAGGCCAAAGTTCATCTCAAAATATCTAGAGAAGGGCCAGGTATTTATACGGTAGAGTAGAGGGGATATAAGAAATATGTCTGGAAGATTCCAGAGGTTACTGGAGCATGCGCAACAAACCAGGCGATGTCGTATGACGTCAGCAGGCGAGAAGGAAGTCAGTTTCTAGCTGATCATAGAGATGGATAGAGCGGAGTTCATTTAAAGTATGTGATGTCCAAATTCTCTGAAGAATGTAAGTCCCAGTTGCAGAGAAAGTACGATTTATATCAAGATGAGGGTAAGTCCATATTAATAGTAGAAAAAAAGGTTATGTGCATGGCGATTTTCATAGCAGTAGGTGCCGGTAAAGTGAGGAGTCCGTTACAATCTCCAGAACACTAGCTGAAAGCTACACGTCCCATACCACATAACCAAATTTTCGGTATATATAACTATAATTTACTGAGTGTAGATTCAGAGTACCTAAACCTACAAAGAGAATAATGCACTGTACCGGTCTTATTGTTATTTGGAGTAGCTTACGCGGTGTAGATACAGGTTTGAAAGCTGCTTTTTTCTCTACATATTCTTGTAAATTTTGAATCTGTACGTCCTCTATCGTTATATACTATCGTGAATAAAAGCTTAGGAATTTACGTATCCAAGAGTGTAAATTGTGGAATAAGTACGAAAAGAAATGCAACCACCTTCATTTCAAATGCCACAGTTCTGGCTGCCAGCTTCTGAGACTAAAGTAACAGCCTCCATGATCCTTTCTTCCATTTCGACACTTATAAACTGTGAATAACTTACTGTTATTAAGAATAGTACACCTGTTGAAGTTCCAATTACACTTGAAAAACTAAGGACTCCAAAAAGCATTATGCAGAAAGATTTCTTTCTATTTCCCTGTACGTTCGTAGTCACTTTACACTGGTGTTTACCATACCCTTGGTGTTGACACTGTCGATTGGGTATACGGTTAAATGGTCAAAGGTTTGTTGAGAAAACCAACATAAAATTCAGCTTAGTACGAAAAAAAACTTCATCCCAGACTTCGTTGGGAAATGATTTGTGTAATTACGAGAAACTTGACAGTAGACAAAGAAAAACTCCAACCCTGTGGTCTTCCTGTCACTTAAATCCGTTGAAATGTCGTATGGCTTTTAGTACCGGGATATCACAGGACGGGTTCGGCTCGCCAGGTGCAGGTCTTTCTATTTGACGCCCGTAGACGTCATTATGAGGATGAAATGATGATGAATACAACACATACACCCAGTCAACGTGCCGTAGAAATTAACCAATTACTGTTAAAATCCCGGACCCGTCCGGAAATCGAACCCGGGACCCTCTGAACCGAAGGCCAATACACTGACCATTCAGCCAACGAGTCGGACACTTAAATCCGTTGACGATGGTCGACAGGACTAAAATTTAAACATGTCCTCTTCCACTAATTATGAATGCTCATCTTTAAGATCAATCAATTCAGTGCAGCAAGATAATGCACAAATGTAAACGATGCTTCCCGTAAATTATTTATGATATGGGTCCTTCCATCGATAGTTACTTCTCTATTAAGTTAAATTTGTCTACTTCGACTTTCGAGGAAAAAACAATTCGAGTGCCTCAGATGATAGACCGTTGGCTTTCGCAGCCCAAGATGACAGGTTCAATTCCAGTTCAGTCGAGAGGTATTTGAAGGTGCGGAAGTAGACCCATAACTGCCATTTTTCGGTAGATTTATCCGTATGTAAAATAGCTTCTTCAGGACAACTTTTTGGCAGTTCAACGTCTCCCTTAAAAGTAGGTAGTAGGACGTAAAATTATTATTATTATTATTATTATTATTATTATTATTATTATTATTATTATTATTATTATTTCAAACGAAAAACCGTGGCAACGGCCGTCAACAAGTTAAAATTACAATATATTACTTGAGATATAATTGTTTGAATGGAAGTAATAGAACGTAATCATCCCTATGACATTCAGAGATGATTTCATGAAACTGTGATTTTAAATGATTTGTTTATATTCACTGCGTTTGAAAAACAGCCATTCGGATTCAGGTTGTGTGCAGAGATGGAACATTATTTGAATGATGCTGGTAAGTAAATTAATGTCCTCGCCCCGAGGTGGTGTATCTCTTTCCAGGCGCACCCCCAATGAAGCTGAGCTGCATCTACCGTTTTAACCACATACCAGCCCCCCTGCCATTCTTAAATCTCTGGCATTACTGCGGATCGAATCTAGGCCAACGAGAACGGCACTTAATAGTTCTAAGATTTACGCTACAGTGGCGCTTATGATGCTGGTGAACTGAATGTGTTAAATCGTCGTAAGTGATATCTTAATTGAATTATTTTGTATCAAAAGTAAATAATGTTCCTTGAAAGAAACAATTTGTTCATGAAAACATATTGGAGATGTTCTGAGATGAAAGGTAGGTTACATCGTATGATGACACAGAAACGAGAATGTATCTATGTTGCTTTTCGCGACTCTTTGATTAACGTCTTTAGAAAACCACTCGCAAGGACGGTGAAGCAATTTTCTGCCTGGTTCTCTCTCTATATACGTATATCCTTTCGCAAACTCGTGCAACAAAATTTACACCACGACTCCACAAAATCTCTCTGACAAGTTAGTTAAATGGACGGAGATAAGTACCTCACCACTACTGCTGGCCAGATACGGGAGGTGTCCTCAGACAATACGCAAGTTTTAGAAGGAAGTGACAAAAGTTAGTCTCCAATCAAAAACAGTTCGCTTCAACTAGAAGCGAGACAGTGAAGTTTTGTTAAAGAGAAACACGAAAGAGTAATACAACAACACTGAATAAGTAACGTCACTGAAGTCATATTTATTCATTAGAGGATTCATTCGTGCTCATGGAAGTTATTTGAGTTACAACGTACGTTTCAATCCTAATGATGCTGATAGCAGTTTCTCATTATCCAGCAAAAGTCTGTTATGCTACGTTCGAAGGAGGAAAGCCTGTGCATACATGCATTTCTTAACATTAACGTTATACAATGCTTAGTTTCGGTAACATTTAAATACTTTTTCTTCCTAGAACTTTTCCTGTTAATTGGGACGAAACTGGATGTGAATAAATCCCAGTTTTACGGTCGGATACCTTACTCTATGTAGAGAAATGATTTCAGCATCGCGCGTTATTTGATTAGTAGTGTGGTATAGTCTGTGTAAATGAAGAGGTGTGTATTAAGGCGGACACAAACATACAGTTCTCCTGTGAGAGGAATTAATCAGGCGCAGCTAATAAGCCCGGTCAGACCCGGAATTGAGTATCTAGATACATTCCATCAGAATGTAGAACCTCCCTCTCTCCCCCAGAAATCCTGGAATAGTCGGTAGCATACCTGTGTTATTTCTAAAACTTTATCCCTCTATCTGTATGCAAACTATCCTATTTCAATCTCCTGGATTTCCTTTCTGTCTGGTCATTGGAACATCTACCTGATTATTTCATCGTAATGTTGTCCAATGTTTGTCCCAGAAGAAATGCATACTTATCAACTATCATATTAACCTCACAATTAATTTACTACAAAATACATTTCAATCAATAAATTGCATTCCTGTCCACATACATGACTTGATGGTACAGCTTATAGGCCTACTTGCCTTATGTTCTTGTATGCTACTTTTGGTACTTGTAATGCAATCACTCAATAGTATTATACTACATATCGTCGGCTTAATTCTAAAACCTCGTATGTTACAATGTTCTACCTACCCATTATGTTCCTTAAGACTGGTCACGCCTCCCAACCACGTATTTATATGCAATCCATCAGTACCTTTTTCGTAGTGCTTATTTTCCTGTGCAGACATGTAAAGGAAAATGGACCTTACCATACCGTATTGTAGGGATGTTGTTTTCATGGCGAATTTAAGCATTCCTACAGTTTAATATATTTAAGGTTAGTTTTCCTTTACACGTCAGCATAGGAAAATGAGCACAACGAAAATTGTTCTGATGGACTGTACATCCAAACGTGGCTGGGAAGCGTGATCAGTCTTAAGGAAAAAAATGGATAGGAAGTGCTTTGGTAGATACGAGGTTTTAGAAGTAAGCCATCGATATATTTGCCATTGATTCCTACGACGTCATTCACTTTCTCATATCATTTACGTATCACGGTTTTCTGCTCCTTTGCATGATGAATACATGGAAAAATTCCTATTCCCAATTCCAGCAATCACAACTAAAACCTGCATCAGTCTTTAAATTATGTACGTATTAGCAAAGATATTGTGCTCCACGACTAACTTGATGAGCAACGCTTCACTCCCACTATGCCCAGAATGTTTGATTACAAACAGAGAAACTTAAAACACAATCTCGTTCTAATTATGACCCATTTATTTATTTCCTTCCCATCAAAGATTCCAGGGATGTTGATGATATATTGGATTATGTGTTAGATTGCCAGTTCGTATATGTATAAGATATAGCCTATTAAAGAGAGTTCCGTCACTTCTGTATGGTCTGTTTCACAGTTTACATTCATCTTTGTTGGTTTAAGGAAATTTATGTGAATGAAGTTTCTAAAATTATTCATCCTACTGGTTTGTAGGTTGGCAAAAGATGCAAATGGCCATATCCTGCTGAGAGTGAGATGCACCACGAATGAGAATATCTCCGAGGTGTTCAAACCTATACCGTAGTACCTTTTACCTCGATTCTAGAATTTCGTACTAAGCCCCTCGAATGTGGTCCAAAGTTCAAGACCTGCAAATGAAGTAGAAGAACGAACCGCACTCAATTACAATGAACACGAAAATACCAGACTTAATATCAAAGAAACAAAAATATTATCTACCTAAGAGGGGCGCAATCGCTAGAACATAAATAATTTAACAAGGACGAATCTTATAAAACTGTGACACATTTAACTGATTAAAATCTTGTTTACGCATATCCACAATGTAAAAAGAAGTCCATTATAAAACGTCTTAACCATACGACAGAATGCATGTGGCCTGACGAATACTGTAAACTTATTCTTACTTTCAGATGATATGCCAAATGGTAAACATTTTTCAGGGTCAACTATGGACCAGATGCCTGTTTGAAGGTAAATGATAAAGATCAATGCTCTCAAAGTGCATTTACCTCTATTCTTACGTCAACTGCACGTGGTCCATTGTACTGATCCAGTCTCTTCACGCTGCGTTCAGCTATCAAAAGGCTAAACACCACTGCCTTAGAACAAGGGAGATAAACTGTACGCACGATAAAATGCACATAACAGGAATTCCTCAAGCACTCACCCTTAGGCGGAGTGGGTAGTGAGGTTGGTGAAGATTGAGCTCAAAGGCCGGATACGACTTCGTTCCCTAGGAGGCGAAATTATCGACCGTAGTGAGATTAGCGACAAACGTGAGCAGATAATCTTGGTATATACAGGATTACCATTGTATAATAGTTCTGATAACAAAGATTGAACCGCCAAAAGGAGACATTTTACATTATCATTCTCTATTGTATGCCGGCTTGAGTGGCTCATATGTTTGAGGCTCTGGCCTTTCGACTCCAGCTTGGCAGGTTCTACCTTGGCTCAGTCCGGTGGTATTTGAAGGTGCTCAAATACGTCAACCTCGTGTTGGTAGATTTACTGACACGTAAAAGAACACCTGCGGGACTAAATTCCGGTACCTCGTCGTCTTCGGAGACCGTAAAAGTACTCAGGGGACGTAAACCTAATAACATGATTATTATTATTATTATTATTATTATTATTATTATTAATCTCTATTTGTATACTGATGAGCCAAATTCCCTCGGTACTCGGTAATGTTTATTTAAAATTTCTGTGAAAGCCGTGGAATTGGTAACGAAAATTGTTTACACGCATATCTTAATTTAATAATTGATGGAATAGAGTGGAAAATGGAAACATAATCAATCTTTCATGTCACATCACACACTACTCACCTCTTACTATATCATATTAAGTTAGAAACATGAGAATCGCCTCCGAGCCGTTCAACCTGGTTCCGTAAAAATGATTCATTCGATCAGAATTGAGGATCAATGCAGCAATATTAATTCAAACATACGTAAATTCTGTCATTAACATTTGTGGGTCAGATGTAGGCTAATGACGTCATGAATGCGTTACCCCTAGTGGTATGTCCTCAGAATATAGATGGGTTACTTCTAAAACCTCGCATCTCCCAATGCACTTCCTATCCATTTTCTTCCTTAAGACTGATCACACCTCCCAGCCACATTTGGATGTACAGTCCATCAGAACAATTTTCGTTGTGTTCATTTTCCTATGCTGATGTGTAAAGGAAAATTAACCTTAAATACATTAAACTGTAGGAATGCTTAAATTCGCCACGAAAACAACATCCCTACATTTTCCTTTACACGTCTGCACATGAAAATAAGCACTACGAAAAAGGTACTGATGGATTGCATATAAATACGTGGTTGGGAGGCGTGACCAGTCTTACGGAACATAATGGGTAGGAAGAACATTGTAACATACGAGGTTTTAGAAGTAAGCCGGCGATGTATTCGTGCCAACGATTTCACGGTTAGTGTAAAATACATAACGTGGGACCTGATGTTGTAGCGAAAACACAACATTTTTTGATCACTAGCTTTGGTCTCCTTTGCTGTACATTTTACTGCAATTTCTACAAATGTCTACACTACGCATTTCTATTGATCGTCTGCTGAATGTGAGCAGTTCATAGTAAAGAATGAATTTAACATACAAGGATAGTAACCTCCGCTTCCCGAAATGATTATTCCAAAAACGATTTTCAGATCGTTGTCTCAATAACAGCACATCATGGGTGTTTTCACACTCCTGTGCAATAACATACCGTAACACATGTCACCACTGCTACTCACTCAGCCTTATTAAAAAGTGAATGTGAAAGCATGATTTAATTAAATACTACCAAATTTTACTGGAAGACGCAGCCATAACGTCACATTGCAAGTAGTACCAATATTTCATATATTTACACAAAGTACGACTGAGTACGAAATCTTCTAACAAATACCAGTCAAGGAAAGCTCAAAAATTTCATCTCACTGTGAGTACAGATTAAAGACTTGGTGCCGGGCCTAGTGGATCAGATGGTTGAGGCGCTGTCCTTCTGGCCTCAACTTGACAGGTTCGATCCTGGCTCAGTCCGGTGATATTTGAAGGTGCTCAAGTACGTCAGCCTCGTGTCAGTAGATTTACTGGCACGTAAAAGAACTCCCGCGGGACTAAAATCCGGTACCTCGGCGTCTCCGAAAAAATCATATCAGTAGTTAGTGGGACGTATAGCCAATAACATTAATTATTAAAAGACTTGGTCGAAATGGAATATAATTTTCAGTTGTTATTTGAAAGTGGCTGTTAAATTATTCTCCTGCACTAAGTTTAGGTTACCAGGTTTGGTATCTCTCAAGTTTGAAAACTTTTCAGGAATATGGGGGAAATTATATTCCGAGCTTTTAGGTCGTGGTTGAATTGGGTTAATAGCTCCCATGTGGCCACTAATGGCCCTCGTAAAAGTGAACTCTTTGAGAAAATCGTGTGCAGTTTCCGCGAAACACTGGGAACTAAAATCCAGTTCGATCATGCTTACAAGCTCTGAAAAACATTCCATCCATATTCACAAAAATGCCAACCGTGAAAGCTGTTCCGTCAAAATACTTCATCCCTAACAAGGGTTAGCCTCCATCCAACAATCTTTGGCTACAATTAGATTATCGAGTCAGTAGTTATAAAAGAGCATGTATCGAACAACATCACATAACATGAATCCTGCCGTGGGGAGTGTTTACGTCATGGAAATTATTTATTCTAGGATGATTGCCTGTTAAATATGGTTCAAAATATGTATCTAGAGCATGACAGCAATATTATTTGCGTTTTTCTGTATTTTATAGTCAATCAAATTTCTTAGAAATTACACAAATTTATAGGGTACCATTTATGGTTATCAGTACAGGTTTCATTGATGTATTACAAATGTCAACATGCTTAATGTTGTTGGTGAATGTTATTTTCATGTTACAAAACTTAATCCATATTAGGTCAGCATTTACAGTGTTGTAATAGAGTGGCTGTCAAGATGGTATCACGTACAAGATCTTAATTGGCAAGAATATAAATATTGACTGTCCTAATGAGTATCATCGTCGTACAAAATCGGGTAGATATTGGATCAGTTGCTGTTTGAACTCTCTCTCTCTCTCTCCTTCTCTCTCTCTCTCTCTCTCTCTCTCACACACACACACACATATATATACACTGACTGACAGAGCAAATGCAACACCAAGAAGGAGTGGTCAGAACTTTATGCCAATTGCAGGGTAGACTGACGTCACTGAGGTATGCTCATGATGTGAAATGCGCCGGTGTGCTGCGCACGTAGCGAACGATAAATAGGACACGGCGTTGGCGAATGGCCCACTTCGTACCGTGATTTCTCAGCCGACAGTCATTGTAGAACGTGTTGTCGTGTGCCACAGGACACGTGTATAGCTAAGAATGCCAGGCCGCCGTCAACGGAGGCATTTCCAGCAGACAGACGACTTTACGAGGGGTATGGTGATCGGGCTGAGAAGGGCAGGTTGGTCGCTTCGTCAAATCGCAGCCGATACCCATAGGGATGTGTCCACGGTGCAGCGCCTGTGGCGAAGATGGTTGGCGCAGGGACATGTGGCACGTGCGAGGGGTCCAGGCGCAGCCCGAGTGAAGTCAGCACGCGAGGATCGGCGCATCCGCCGCCAAGCGGTGGCAGCCCCGCACGCCACGTCAACCGCCATTCTTCAGCATGTGCAAGACACCTTGGCTGTTCCAATATCGACCAGAACAATTTCCCGTCGATTGGTTGAAGGAGGCCTGCACTCCCGGCGTCCGCTCAGAAGACTACCATTGACTCCACAGCATAGACGTGCACGCCTGGCATGGTGCCGGGCTAGAGCGACTTGGATGAGGGAATGGCGGAACGTCGTGTTCTCCGATGAGTCACGCTTCTGTTCTGTCAGTGATAGTCACCGCAGACGAGTGTGGCGTCGGCGTGGAGAAAGGTCAAATCCGGCAGTAACTGTGGAGCGCCCTACCGCTAGACAACGCGGCATCATGGTTTGGGGCGCTATTGCGTATGATTCCACGTCACCTCTAGTGCGTATTCAAGGCACGTTAAATGCCCACCGCTACGTGCAGCATGTGCTGCGGCCGGTGGCACTCCCGTACCTTCAGAGGCTGCCCAATGCTCTGTTTCAGCAGGATAATGCCCGCCCACACACTGCTCGCATCTCCCAACAGGCTCTACGAGGTGTATAGATGCTTCCGTGGCCAGCGTACTCTCCGGATCTCTCACCAATCGAACACGTGTGGGATCTCATTGGACGCCGTTTGCAAACTCTGCCCCAGCCTCGTACCGACGACCAACTGTGGCAAATGGTTGACAGAGAATGGAGAACCATCCCTCAGGACACCATCCGCACTCTTATTGACTCTGTACCTCGACGTGTTTCTGCGTGCATCGCCGCTCGCGGTGGTCCTACATCCTACTGAGTCGATGCCGTGCGCACTGTGTAACCTGCATATCGGTTTGAAATAAACATCAATTATTCATCCGTACCGTCTCTGTTTTTTCCCCAACTTTCATCCCTTTCGAACCACTCCTTCTTGGTGTTGCATTTGCTCTGTCAGTCAGTGTGTGTATATATATATATATATATATATATATATATAAACGTCTTTCTGTTAATGCACACATACTCCTTTCTTACTCTCATCTCACCTGTAAAAATTCTCATTGAATTATCATATTTTTGCAAAGGTGTGTAAACGTTTCAGAAGTAAATTTGGCCGAAATTCGACAATAACGACAATTTAATAGGTAATGTTGATGATTATTTAATTCGTGGAAAAGCTGGTGATTGCGGCTTGAAAAGGGGAAACGGAGAGACTTTAAACTCCCCCGTAACATAAAGTGAAAAATTAAGGGGAAGAGAAAAAGTTTTCAAGGTAAAGAAGAGTAAGGTCTATGTAAGGCAGAAATATACATACGTACATTTTCATCATATATTCTTATTCCTTTCAGTGTCCAGCCTGCAAGCTTCAGTGAATAAAGTAAGAGTTTCTATAATCCTCCATTCAACCCCAACTCTGTGGTCTCATTTAGTTCCACACCTTTTATTATTAAAGAATTAAAAACTGACTCTAAACATCGTCACGTTGGTCTCTGTTTCTTTCTTGCACCCTGCATGGGCCAATTCAATATTCTCCTTGATAAACTATTCTCCTTCATACCTCTCACCTGACTCCACCAACGAAGCCTGTTCATAGGTCCGGTTTCATCCATCGTGTTCCTTCATACCTTAACCTTCATCTCCTGATTGTGAGTCTCCCACCAACTTTCATGTCTGTTACTTCCAGCTTATGAGTTAAACATCCTATGTCCACCCAGATTTCACCCTATACATCAAAGTTGGTCTGAAAACTGATCGATGTGAAGATAATTTCGATCGAAATCTCACTTGATCGCAACTGCGAACTCAGTGCTTTAGGTTTGCTAGACAGTGCTTCGGTTTCACTTAGTATACTGGAAGCGAACCAGATATTCTCGTGTATGAAGGGGAATAAGATTTGAACAGACTTGATAGGATATCGTCGGCTTACTTCTAAAACATTGTATGTTACAATGTCCTTTCTACCCATTATATTCCTTAAGACTGGTCACGCCTCCCAGCCACATATTTATATCGTCGCCCGACCGGTAAAAGGTTGTATTCCACAAAGCTCTTCCTATCAATTATTCTCCGTATGACTGGTCACGCCTCCTAGCCACGTATGGATATGCAGTCCATCAGAACAAATTTTGTTGTGTTCATTTTCCTATGCCCATCTGTAAAGGAAAATAAACCTTACAGTACCGTACTGTAGGAATGTACGTTTGCATTACGTATTTACGCACTCCTAGTGTACCATGCATGTAAGGTTCATTTTCGTTTAATCGTGGACATAGGAAAACGAACACAACGGACATTGTTCTGATGGACTGCGTATCCATATGTGGCTGGGAGGCGTGACCAGTCTTAAGGAGAATAATCGATAGGAAGAGTATTGTGGGATACAACGTTTTACCTGTGAAGCGACGATATGCAATCCATCAGAACCTTTTTCGTAGTGTTCATTTTCCTATGCGAGGGTGTAAAGGAAAATGAACCTTACCACACCGTACTGTAGGGATGTTGCTTTCATGGTGAATTTAAGCACTCCTACAGTTTAATGTGTTTAAGGTTCATTTTCCTTTACACGCTATCATAGGAAAACGAACGCAATGAAAATTGTTCTGAAGGACTGTACATCCATATGTCGCTGGGAGGCGTGACCAGTCTTAAAGAAGAAAATGGATAGGAAGTGCATTGGGAGATGCGAGGTTTTAGATTTATACAACCCGAAAGTGGATACAATAACAACCCAACGTTTGCCCTACTTGTCTTACTAGATGTATCACCGACGGAAAATGTCCGACCTATCATTATGAAGTAAACACTATGACGCACACAGTATAGCTGCAGGACGTAAATGCATAACAAATTCAATCAACTTCCAGAACTTAAGTGACTTGGTGAATCTGATCCACGAAAAAAGCAAAGAAACCTTCTTCGACGGAAATTATACAAGGCTGATATTTTTTCTGTGCCGGGCTGAAGGGCTCAGAGAGTTCAAGCGCTTGCCTTCTGACTCCAACTTGACAGGTTCGATCCTGGCTCAGTCCGGTGGTATTTGAAGGTGCACAAGCACGCCAGCCTCGTGTCGGCAGTTTTACTAGCACGTAAGGGAACTCCTGTGGAACTAAATTCCGGCACTTCGGCGTCTCCGAAAACCGTAAAATGTTAGTGGGACATAAAGCCAATAACATTATTATTATTATTATTATTACTATTATTATTATTATTATTATTGGAAATGGAAATGGCGTATGACATTTAGTGTCGGGAGTGTCCGCGGACAAGTTCGGCTCACCAGATTCAGGTCTTTTGATTTGACACCCTTAGGAGACTTGCGCGTTTTGATGAGGATGAAATGATGATGAAGACGACACGTACACACAGCCCTCGTGCCAGCGGAATTTAACCAATTATGGTTAAAATTCCCTACCGTGCCGAGAATCGAACCCGGGACCCATGTGACCAATGGCCAGCACGCTAACCATTTAGCCATGAAGCCGGACATTATTATTATTATTATTATTATTATTATTATTATTATTATTATTATTATTATTATTATTATTATTATTATTATTATTATTAATTTCTGTTTTCCCTACCTTTAATACCCACAGACAACTAGGGTCAATCCATGATATCTTATACCGATAAATATTAAATGAATTATTCACTATTCATACCCGAAATATAATACAAACCCAAAAAAGTCTCCACTAGTTCAGGCGAATGAATATACTGAAGTCTTATTAATCTCAGTGTAAACATATCTGTGAAATTAGATACACTGAATTACAGAGCTTTCTGTGGCATGTTACGGAACTATTAGTGTATATAATGGAGATAGGAAGTGTAACCAAAACTATACCACATAAATCCTCCGCCATCTTGTAATTACTTGAACCCGACAGAGTACACGCATGGAAGAAAGATGATATTTGTGGCCACACATGGTAACCTGGCAACTTATTGATCGTCTCAACGAGATTCTGGTAAACACCAGAATGGCATTTCAAATAGCTAAGGTGTGACCTATCTCCAGCCGAGGGCTTCGTCTCAAAACTAACACACTACTCATCACTCACACGACCCATATTTCTCCAGAAGTAATCTTCTCGTGTCAGAGCATGAAGGGGCCTCTTTCAATGTGTACGAAGTTTCGCTCTACAACACCCTAGCTCATTAAGATGTCATACATCGATTATATGACATGTCCTATATTCCAACAAATAACTATTTCAAGCGAACCATTTAATATAATGCGTAACAACAAGCGGGATCGATACGAAAATATCACCAATAAAGAGCAACAAAGCTGACTAAAACTGACACGTTGTACGTGCTGTCAGTATTCATTCATCACAAACGTTACGTCATTATACATGCTATTTCCTACTTATTTTCGGCCTATAAACTGACCTTGACCTTTGACAACTCAATAAAGCAATCTCTGTAATGTCTTCGTATATTCAATTTGGACTGAAATTATCTGTTAAAAACAATGGCATTTACATCGTATTTCGGGCCGCAAGTGTTTTAACTTTGATATATTGACCACTGCACTTCTGCAACCTCATTGTGTATAAATGTGCATATGAGGGATCCTGAGACATTTTAAATGAATGAAACATAAATAATTTTTAAGCTCAAAGAGGAACTGCATTGTATTTTTGCCGCATGATTTCATAACTGCTGCATTTGTTCGTATCTGTGCGCGCACAGCCTTGATGTAGATTTACTGCGTGTTCACTCTCAGATTGAATTCAACTTGATAAAGGCCTTCTAGAACTAGATTCTTGACCCTGCATAAGATTTTTTTCTGATTACTTATTTGTGTTGTCTTGTAAACAGAAACATATTTACTGATTGTCCTGAGATATTTTGTTGGATGTTTGTAATTGAATATTTTGGTATCGGAAGTGAAGGTGTGTTATTTCAAAACAGTGCCTCGTTATGATATGATGAAATTTAATCCCGTTTAGAACTGGTTACCTTAGCCCTATGGATGTAATTGTCAAAAATTATTTGATCGGCAACCTTATGTGGCTTCATTTAATTTTTAAGATATCCGTCCTACTTACTAGGTACATCACCTGTAGAAAATGCCAAGTGTAGTATAATTTGAAATTATGTCCTTGATCTGGCCGAACTTTTACTTTAAATTTTGGTTAAATTTGCAATTCCATTCTATTATTATTATTATTATTATTATTATTATTATTATTATTATTATTATTATTATTATTATTATTATTATTATTATTATTAGTATTGCGTTGGTGATCACTGTAATTTTAACTGAGTCATGTAGCAATACGTACCTTAAGTCGCTTTATTTTACACTAGCAAGATACCCGCTCTTCGCCACGGTTTTAAACTGAAAGTTATTATCCATAGTTTTATATTTTATAGACTCCACTGTCAGCTTACCGTGAAAAATACACCCTCAGTTCGTACGTTAAACAGTTTTGTGGGAGTTATTATTTATTATCTGATCCAACACTCATTTTAACCCCGTAAGGAAGAATTTGAATGTTTTAAACTGTAAATCGCGTAGAGGAGCGCGGCTGTGAGCTTGCATCCGGGAGACAGTAAGTTCGAATACCACTATCGGCAGCCCTGAAGATGGTTTTCCGTGATTTCCCCATTTTCACACCAGGCAAATGCTGGGGCTGTACCTTAATTAAGGCCACGGCCGCTTCCTTCCAACTCCTAGGCCTTTCCTATCCCATCGTCGCCATAAGACCTATCTGTGTTGGTGCGACGAAAAGCCCCTAACAAAAAAAAGTAAACCCTAACTTATTTAACGTATAGGATGTAAAAGCGAGCAACCTGTGAAATTTTTATTTTGCACGTTGAACAGTAATGGAGGACTGAATACTTCCTTAAAAAATAAGTTCGTGCGTGGAACGGTTTCGGAAGAATCGATATTATGTTTTCGAGAGTCAATCAACCATCTAGAGCTCTCAAGGGAGAAATACTTTGAAGTATACGAAATGTTATACTTAGGACATGAAAGAGGACCCTTGTCTTGAAGTTACAACTTTGTACGTCAAACTATTTTTAGGTGATGAATAATTTCGTTTATATAGCTAACCTTATTTAACACTTTAGGGGTGGAACTTTAAAAAATTCTATTTCACACATAGGATTGAAAATATATACCGCTATTTGGAATGTTGTCTTCGTACGTTAAACCGTTCCGGAAGAAGGAATAAATATATTTGTTTCTGGATCATAACCCACAATTATCTCTCTGAGGGGTTAAATTCCTTTCAAATCTTCTGTAATTTAACACCTACGATATCATTTGGAATTTTAACTTCATAATTCAAATTGTTTCATATAAATGAATATTTTTGTCATCATTCTTCACCCCCCAAAATAAAACCCCCTTAAGGGTGTTTTCTTTTAAGTCCACTTCTTATTTGTATCCTCATAAAAATTCAACTCCTTTTACACACCCTTAAGTTGATTCCCCGCCCCTCTCCAGCCATTTATTTTTAAAGGAGATTACAAATACCATTTTTCTCGCTCGTAATATCCTTCGTTTTCGAGATATAAGTATCCTCAAACAAAGAATTCAATTCATTTTTCAATTCATTTATCCTTCCTCATTTTGGATTTTCAGAAAACAAAAGAATACGTATTTCTGTATTTTTAATGGAGATTCCAAATACGATTTTTCATGTCTGTATCATCATCAGTTTAAGAGATATAAGTATCCTCATAAAGAGAATCAAGCCCATTTCTATTCCTTTCTACAACCCCCCCACCCCTTAGGTGTTTTTCCGAAACAACAATACCTGTTACTTTATTTTTAAAAGTGATTAAAAATACCAATCTTTCAAGTCTGTAATATGTCAAGTTTATGAGAATACCATAGATATGCTAATTTTAAAAATTCACCCCATTTAACACTTACCCTTAAGTGTAGTTTCAGAAAACAAATTATGCGTGTTTCTTTACTTTTACAGGAGATTACAAATACCAATTTTCACATCCCTGATATCTTCAGTATTTGATATATAAATATCCTGATTGAAATAATCCAACATTTTCTTCATTTCTAAGTGTATATTTCAAAAATATACGCGTTTCTTTAATTTTTAAAAAAGATTACAAATATCAATTTTTATGTCTGTAATACCTTCAGCTTTTGAAATATATGTATCCTTATAACAAGTATTCAACCCAATTTTCAGTCTATTTTTACAACCTACCGGAGGATTTAGCCGTTTTTGAGATAATTATCCTCATAAAGAGAATTCAACCCCATTTCCATTCCATTTTAAAAACCCCATCCCTTGAGTGTTCTTTCCGAGGAAAGTGTAGTGACAAGAGAAAGAGGGGCGGAAGATGATGTGAGAGCTAGAATAAGGAAAGCAAATGGAGCCTTCATGCAGCTGTATACAGTGTGCAAGAATAACAACATTTCAAGAAAAACGAAAATAAAAATTTTCAGTACAAATGTTTTAAATCAGTCCTTCTATATGCTTGTGAAACTTGGGAAGTTAGATGAACTATCTTGCAGATAGTAATAAACTGTTGCTAACGACACATAATAAACATCAGATGGCCTGCAATTATATCCAATGACGAGCTATGGAGAACAACAAACCAAGTTCCAGACGCAGTGGAAATCAAGACGAGGAAATGGAAATGGATAGGTCATACTTTGAGAAAGCCAGTAGGATCTATAGAACGCACAGCATTGGAATGGAATCCGCAAGGGGCACGGAGGAGAGACCGTCCTAGGAAGACCTGGATGAGGACTGTAGAGGACGAGGATCTCTCAGCAGGGAGGAAGTTAAAGCATTGGAAAGTCGACGACCACAATGGGGACGTTTCACGGATGCCCTATGTTCCAGTGGGAACGAGAATAATTAAGTCAAGTCAAGTAAGCCTGTTTGTCAGTAATGTTTACCACCTCTGAAGTAGAATTTCCAAAAACAAAAAGTACGTTCTTCTTTATTCTTTTAAAGGAGGTTCCAAATACCAATTTTCATGACTGTAACATCTTCAGTTTTTGAGATATAAGTATCCTCATAAAAGGTTTTCAAACTTTTTCACCTTTTATAAACACCTCCCCTCCCTAAGAGGATTGTCCGAAAACAAGAAAATAAGTGTTTCCTTATTTTTGAAATAGATTCCACATACCAATTTTAACGTCCTTAAAATGCTACACTAACTTTTAAATTTCACGCTCCTTTTCATCCACTTACCAACGGAATATACAAAACTCCTCTATTAGCGAGCATCCACGTAGTAATATAAATGTATCGTCAGTACTTCACTTCCCTGTGTCCAGTAGTTTTGGCTCGGCGATAAAGAATCAGTCAGTCAGGACACGTTATTTTATATACACTAGCGGAAATGTAAAGTGTTACACCATGAAGTACCATTCCGATATTTATCAAACTTGTGGAAATGTCCATCACATAACAGGTATCGTATTAAATTATTAAACTGTCATTCCATTCGGAACTGCCCACCACCACCACCACCATCATCATCATCATCATCATCAGTATGAGGTATGACCCCCATGGGCATGAGTACCCTCTTGTAGTCGGTGTAGCATGGAAGCAAACAGCCTCCGAATGTCATCTTGAGGGATTTTTTGCCATGCCTGAAAGATATGCTTTGTCAGGTCATGAAGATTGCTGGCTGGAGGTTGGTATGACCGTACATGTTTTCTCATTACATGCCATACATGCTCTATGGGTGACAAATCATGGGACCAGGCAGGCCAGTCAAGGGTCCGTGCATTCCTCAAGGCGTTTCTGGTGTGAAATGCAGTGTGGGCTCTTGCATTATCCTGATGAAATATGCATTCGGTACCCTCGTCTTAAAGGGTGTTATAACAGGGCTTACCTTTCTTGCCACAAACTGGCGAGCATTTAGTTTCCCTTCAACAACTACCAAATACGTCCTGTCGTCGTATCCAATTGTTCCCCACACCATTATTCCAGGAGTTGGAGAGGTATTGCTGCCTCTCGTGACCTTTCGCCAGGTCGTCTACGGACATGTTCACGTCGATCTGACCGCCATGCATAGAGGCAAGACTCATCGCTGAACACCACAGAATGCTGCTCAATGTCCCAGCTGACACTGACTCTACACTATGCGAGTGCCGGCTGTTTGTGGTTTTGGTTTCAGCGGTAAACAACGCGTGGCAACTCAAGACCTCAACCCAGCTTCCAATAATCATCTGTTCCCGACGGTTCGTGGAGTCACTCTGCCCGGATTTCAGCTGTTGTCATTCGTCTGTTCGTCAGAGCCAGCCGACGAATCGTAGATCTTCTCGTGGTGTAGTCCTTCTGGAAGGAGCCGTGCCTGCACTTCGTGCCATGCTGTTGTCTCGTGTCCATCCCGTCATTACTCGTTCTGCAGTCATTGCAATACAGCCAACTTTCTGCGCAATCTACCAGAAAAGAGACAGTAACGTTAGACACACCCTACAGCCATCGCTTACGCACACCAGCCACCATCTATAGGAATGGCGTTTCCGTGTACTAACAATTAGGTCGTATGAGGATGAAATTTTAATCAACATATCTCACACGCATGGAAATAAAGGGGTATCAGTTTGGTGGCATTCGATCAAGGTGTTCATGGTGTAACACTTTCCATTTCCGCTGGTGTATACACTAGCAAGGTACCTGTGCTCCGCTATGGTTTTAAACTGAAATTTATTATTCAGTGTTTTACGTTTTTGAGATCTACTGCCAGCTGAGCCTATAAAATACGCCCACACTTCGTACGTCAAATGATTTTGGGGAAATGTATTTTTATTTTCTGATCAAACACTCATTTGAACCCCATACGGAATAATCTTAATGTTTTAAACCCTATCTTATTTAACGTTTAGGATGTAAAAGCGACCAATCTGTGAAATTTTGATTTTGTACGTCGAACAGAAATGGAGGAATGCATACTTATTAAAAGGGTGAATGTCTTTAAATATTTATTAACATCTAGGATATAGAATACCACCCTTCACAAAAAAAAGTAATCTCGTGCCTGAAATGGATTCGGAAGAGTCAACCAACATCTAAACCGGTTAGGGGAGATATACTTTGAAGTATACGATATTTTACACCTAGGACATAAGAGAAGACACTTCTCGTAACATTACAACTTTTTACGTCAAACAGTTTTGGAGCGATAAATCATTTCGTTTACGAAGCTAAACTCATTTAACAATTTAGGGGTGGAATAATTAAAAATATTTCCTATTTCACAACTCGAATTTAAAATATATACCGCTGCTTGGAATTTTGTCTTCGTACGTTACAGCATTTCGGTAAAACGGAATGATTATATCTGTTTTCGTATCTTAACCCCCGTTTAACTCTAAGGGGTTAAATTTACTTCAAACCTTCTGTTATTTAACACCTAGAATAGAATTTGAAATTTTAACTTCGTCATTCAAACGGTTTCATGTAAATGCATCTTTTTGTCTTCATTCCTCACCCCACGCCCCCAGTGAAAACCCCTTAGGGTGTATCCTTTTTCCACTTCTTATTTGTTTGCTCATAAAAATAATTCAACTGCTTGTCACCACTAAATTGATTCCCCCATGCACCCACATGCGTGTTTCTTTATTTTGAAAGGAGATTCAAAATACCAATTTTCACGTCCGTAACATTCTTCGTTTCTGAGATGAAAATATCCTGATACAAAGAATTCACTTCATTTTTCAAATCATTCATCCACCCCCACTTAATTGGATTTTCCGAAAACAATAGAATACGTGCCTATTTTTAAAGGCGATTCCAAATACCAGTTTTCATGTCTGTAACATTTTCAATTTTGAGATGTAAGTATCCTCATAAAAAGAATTCAAGCCCTTTTTCAGTCCTTTGCACAACACCTACTAAGTGTTCATTTCCAAAAACAAAAAAAAAATTGTGTTACATTATTTTTAAAAGAGATTAAAAATAACAATTTTAACGTCTGCAATAAGTTCAGATATACTGCAGATTTGCTCATTTAAAATATTCACCTCTTCTAACACTTCCCCTTAAGTGAATTTTCAGAAAACAAATAATGCGTGTTCCTTTACTTTTAAAGGAGATTCCAAATACTAATTTTTAGGTATGTAACATACTCATTACATTATATACTTGCAGTTACCCCCGGCTTCGCTCGCGTGAATTTCGTAAAATAATAAAGGTAATCGTTCCTTGGTACTGTACTGAGACATTATCTGAAAATCCCTAATTTATACACGTTCACCGACAAATTGTGTTCCATTTACCCCGGAAACGTCTTGTAAACCACGTTTGTGTTATTGCCTTTTAGGGCTAAGATGACCATGCAACATAGAACTGTACATATAACAAACAGTCTTCTCTCAAATCGAAAAAAATGCCTATTTTTAAAGGAGACTTCAAATTTCTATCTTCACGTCGTAACATAGAATACCACAGGACAGGCTATAATAATCCCCTTAAAAACTGAACCCCATAACATCTTCAGTTTTCACGATATTTGTCCCCACAAAAGGAATTCAATTCCTTTCACCCCCCAAGTTTATTTCCCCCCTAAAATGCGCATTTATTTATTTGAAAGTAGATTCCAAATACCAATTTTCACGTCTGTATCAACTTTAGTTTTCATAAGGTATAAGTATCCTCATACAAATGATTCAATAAATGTTTCAATTCTTTCAACCCCCCCCCCTTAACTGGATTTTCCGAAATCAAAGGGATATGTGTTACTTTACTTCAAAGGGCATTCCAAACACCAATTTCCATGTCTGCAACATCTATAGTTTTTTAGATAAAAGTAGACTCATGCAAAGAAATTAACTAATTTTTCAATTTTTTCACCCCCCGCCTAGATGGATTTTCCGAAAACAAAAAATATGCATTTCTTTATGAGATTTCAAACACCAATTTTTACGTCTATAACATCTTCAGTTTTTGAGATATCTGTATCCTAATACAAAAAATTCAACCCACTTTTCTGTCCTCTCTACCCGACCCTGCCCCCACCCCAAGTGGTTTTTTCGAAAACAAAGAATACGTATTTATTATTTTTGTAAGGGATTAAAAATACCAATTTTCACTTGTGTAAAATGTTATGTTTTTGAGATATACTGTAGATATTCTAATTCTAAAACTTCACCCCTTTTTTGTTCCCCTTAAGTGGATTTTCCAAAAAAATATCTACGTCTCCTTACATTTACAGGAGTACCAGTTTTCAGGTCTGTAACATGTTAAGTGTCTGAGATATATTGTAGCCCTAGAATTTTTCTTTAAATTTCCACCCCGTTTCTTCACTCTCGTTCACCCCCTATTCATTGGACTTTTCAAACACAAAGGAATAAGTGTTTCTTTATTTTAAAGGGAGATTCCAATACCAATTTTTATGTCTGTAACATCTTCAGTTTTTGAGATATAAGTATCCTCATACAAGGTATTCAAACAATTTTCCCCCTTTTTCCAACCCCCTTAATGGGATTTTACGGAAAAACACGTGTTTCCTTATTTTTAAAGGAGATTCCAAATACCAAGTTCTACGTCTGTAAACTTTTAAGTTTTTGAGATATAGATATCCTCATTCTAACTTTCACCTCCCCCCTTTTCACACCCTTAGCAACAAAAAATACGTGTTTCATTATTTTTAAAGGAGATTCTTAATACCAAATTTTACATCTGTAAACTTTTAAAGTTTCGAGATATATATATACACTAATTTTAAAAATCTCTAAAAATTCACCCCATTTGTCACTCCTGTTTAACCACCATTAATATTGGAATTTCCAAAAACAAAAAATACGTTGTTCTTTATTTTTAAAGGAGATTCAAAATACCGATTTTCAGGTCTGTAATGTCTTCAGTTTCCGAGATATAAGTATCCTCATTAAATGCATTCAACACTTTTCCACCCTTTTTCACCCCTCATAGTGAGATTTTCCGAACACAAAAGTACGTGTTGCTTTGTTTTTAATGAAGAATCTTAATACCAATTTTTACACCTGTAAACTGTTAAAGTTTCCAGATACAGATATACCCATTTTAAAAATTCACCCCTCTTTTCACCCCCTTAGCGACGGAATATCCAAAAGTCCTCCCTTATCGAGCACCTCAAAATTTCATTCCTTTATATCCAGTAGTTTTGGCTCGGCGATGATGAATCAGTCAGTCAGTCAGTCAGTCAGTCAGTCAGTCAGTCAGTCAGTTAGTCAGTCAGTCAGTCAGTCAGTCAGTCAGTCAGGACAAGTTATTTTACATATATAGATAAGTAATCTCATAAAAGGAGTTCAACACTTTCTTCACTCCTTTGTACACACCCCATCCTACAACGGATTTTACAAAAAGGAAGGATACGATTTTTAAAGAAGATTGCAAATAAAATTTTTCATGTCTGTAACACCTTCAATTTTTTGAGATATAAGTGAATAAATATCCACAGCTTGTTTCCAGTCATTCGACGGGACAGGAATGGAATGAATGAAGCCCCATATAGCGGCGAGGATAGGAATTGTGCCGGCTACCGAAGCCAGTCACACTCCTCTGGGCAATGATTAATGAATGGCAGATGAAATGAAATGATATTTAAGAGCGTTGCTGGCATGAAATATGACAGGGAAAACCGGAGTACCCGGAGAAAAACCTGTCCCACCTCCGCTTTGTCCAGCACAAAGCTCACATTTAGTGATCGGGATTTGAACCACGGAACCCAGCGGTGAGAGTCCGGCGCGCTGCCGCCTGAGCCACGGAGGCTCTAGTTTTTGAGATATAAGTATCCTCATTAAAATAATTCAACCACTTTTTCAGTCCTTTCTACAACCACTCCCCAAAGTGAACAAATACGGATTTCTGTATTTTAAAGGAAATACAAATTCCAGTTTTCACTTGTTTAACATCTTCCGTTTTGGAGAAGCAATTATCCGAACAAAAGTAATTCGACCCCCTTTATCAATCCTTTATATCCCTCCCAATAACTGATTTTCCTAAAACAAAAACAAATAAGTGTTACATTATTTTTAAAAGGTACTAAAATACTAATTCTCACGTCTGTAATAGTTAAGATTTTGGGGTATACTGCATATTTGCTCATTTAAAATATTCACACACATTTGTCACTCCTTTAAGTAAATTTTTCAAAAACAAAAAATACGCTTTCCTTTATTTTTAAAGGAGATTCCAAATATAAATTTTCACATCTGTAGGCCTAACATCTTCAGTTTTGGAGATAACAGTATCTTAATAAAAATAAATAAACCTCCTTTAACAGTCCTTTTTAATCCTTCTAGTGATTTTTCCTAAAACAGAAAATACGTACTACTTTATTTTTAAATGAGATTAGAAACACACATTTTCACATCTGTAATATGTTAAGTTCTTTGGTATACTGTAGATATTTTTTTTAGAATTCGTCCCCTTTTAACACTTCCCCTTATGTGGATTTTTAGAAAACAAATTATGAGTGTCCCTCTAATTTTACAGGAGATTCCAAAAGCCAATTTTCGCAAGAGAAGACTAGTATTATATTCAACGAAGCAATAGATTTTGCATGGAATAAATTAGTTACAAAATAGTGTAGAACACTCTGCCATAAAAGAAAGTACAGCAATATCAGTACACTATCTACTTAATGATTTCACTGAACTGTGGTTTCAGTCTAGAAATTTCTTTAAAACTCCATGTTTAATAAAAATTTAAATCCGATAAATAAGATTTCATTTTATTGTTTTGTCAATGTCTAGAAATTAAAAGAATTGAAAGAGAAGACTAAGTAATTTTTTACAACTAAGCAAGAGATTCTGCATAATTTCAATTAGATGTAAAACAGTTAAAAATAAAACTCTGTCATCAAGGAATAGCAACAGGAATTTGAAACCATTCCTCACTGAAATGCACGATTGATCTCTCTGTAAGGGCATTATAAACCAAGTAAGCCAATAAGGTTATAGTTTTGAAACCCGATGAGTAGGAGAGTTTTAAGATGATTGAGAAGGCCTTAAGAGATATATAGGAATCACTTTCTGACAGTCCGCCTCCGCAGTGCAGCGGTTAGCACTATTAGCTACCATCCTCGGTGGCCCAGATACGTTTACCGGTACTGCCGGAGATTGAAAAATGGCAGGAGGGCTGCTGTGTGCTATATAATAATTTCGTGTGGCTATTTCTAGCTGAGTGCAGCCCTTGCAAGGCAGACCCTTCGATGAGGGTGGGCGGCATCTGCCACGTGTAGGTAACTGCGTGTTATTGTGGTGGAGGATAGTGTTGTGTGCGGTGTGTGAGTTGCAGTGACGTTGGGGACAGCACAAACACACAGCCCCCGGGCCATTGGAATTAACCAATGAAGGTTAAAATCCCCGACCCGGCCGGGAATCGAACGCGGGACCCTCTGAACCGAAGGCCAGTACTCTGACCATTCAGCCAACGAGTCGGATTGCTGTGTGCTTAAAATGGTACATGCACCCCACGTCCATTGGAGATGTGCCTTAAAAGAGCTGCACCACCACGGACACCCGTGTACTTTAGTTTCTGAAAATGTGATAACTTATAGATAATTTTGACATTGAAAATCTCAGTGAAATATTATGAGAAATTGATATTACATTTTTCTAGACCATCTCTCCTTATTTATTCCAATCATAACAAATTTCATTAAACGGTTCGATGCGGCAGACGTGCGGGACCGCATGCAGCTAATGCGTGCCCTATGCAATCACAGCCTTGCCGTGCTAACTCTGACGGCCCACAGTGCAGTGGCGGCTCATGATGATAAAAAAGGGTGGGGCACATTCAACATATTAGGAACACTAGGAATCAATTAAGTCAATTAAACTAATCTTACATTTTATTTCTTGTATATCAGCTCGATTCTCCTGTCTTTAGCAGTAGCAAATTCTTCAATTACTCAATTATTGAAGCCCGGTATTGAATGTACCATCTTCTTCTCGATCGATAACATCGCTAGTGCATTCAACCTCTCATTAACCATGGAACTTCGCAAAAATGTATTTATTCTTTTCAGAGTGGAGAAGGACCGTTCAGATTCAACAGTCGTCATTGGTATGGTGACAATTTTTAAAACAATCATGCACTCGGAAAATGTCCGTGTTCTTCTATTTTCATAGAAAAATTGCAAAAGAGGCAAAGCACTGGATGCACAGCAAATATCTTAATGACTGTACAACACTTCTAATTCGGTTCGCAATTCCGGACAATTTATCACGGGATACAGTTTCAGGGTCGTCTAAAAGTCGTGCTCAGGGAAAAAGATTAGATGTACACAGATGATCAGCGAACTGAAATCTATCATTGATGCTACTCATACTAACATCACAGACTTCAACGGCTGCCAACCTATTGGTTGAAGTGTTTGCATGATCGAAGCATTGTCGTTTTCTCAGTGGCTCTGTTGAAAGGCTTTCTTCCGTTTCGTAGAGTTGGCGAACATTGGCTACAACATGAACAAAATTTGTGACACTCTCATCTTCACAGCTTCAATGTTTCTTTTCTGAATGCAATCAAAGAATATTGCAATATGTGGCATGATATTGTGATAGAAATTAAGCAAATAGGTGAACTGAGGATCATTCAGAGTTCGATCAAATCCCGTAGCTTCATTGGAAGATTTCCTGTAACTTGTTTCATGGTCTCTGATATCTTTAAAACATTTTAGGAAATTATCACGATGTTCATAAACAGTGTTTACAGCGCGATGTTGAAAATACGATCCTGTAGGTGGAACACTGCCTAAATTCTTATGAACTGACTCGATCAGGTATTCAATTATTTTCATAGATCTAGAAAAAAAGTCCGTATACCTTGCAAGTCCTGAAAAAATATTCTGCTGTGCGAGGATGAAGATGTCGCTTTCTGAAGAATAAGATTGCGTTGGTGAGCGGAGCGTAACAGTGAATATACGTTGTAATTTGCGTTCGGATATTTATCTTTGAAGAAACACTGACCGCTCACAACTTCATATCGTCGTTATCTGGACAAAACCTATGTAAAATATTTTAGCTTAGAACTTTGGCCGGTAAGGTTCTGTCATCTAAGGGCCAATATTGTGTGACAATTGTCAAGGCATTCTCGCTCTTCATAATGTATGTGCTGCGGGTCAGTATATCTCCAAAAATATTAACACATAGGAGGTTTCGTCCCGGCAACGACGATATGTTTGACAGACTAATTTTTCAGGGAATGTTTCTACTCCAATTTCACGCAACTGTTCAAGAATTGTCGCTGCAAAACCACTGGAACTTCTATCACAGATCGCAAAATAATCCCAGTACCTTTCAAACAATTTCCCTTCGATCTGGTACCTCAAAATTATTGATAAATGTGTTCTGCATGAATTGTCTGTAGTTTCATCAGCCTGGATGGATAAGAAGTCTACATCTCCTTTTTCTGATAACGTATGTTTCCTACAAACAGCCAACATTGCTTCCAAAAGTTTATTTTGAATGGCTTTGGATGTTCCATTAAACACATTTGAATTTTCTGAGTGGTCCTTCAAAATATTGTCAAGAGCAGCGGTGTGATTAATCAGTCCTTTAAAAACATCAGAGTTACCTGAATCCCCTTTGTCTTCATGACCACGCAAGGCCAACTCATATTCCCCACAAAATTTAATAGCATCAATGGTACGTGACAAAGTATATCTATTTTTGTCTACGAGCTCGTTGTGCTTTCGGATAGACACCCTATATCCATCATCGATTTGCAACCTGATGTCAGAATTCCCCAATACGGCAAAACTCATTTTGTTGTCTAAATGAGTTTTCGACAAACAATGCTTCTTGCTTTTTTCTGGTAGATGTTTTAAGTCTTTCACTCCCGTTTTTGTCCATATTTCTTCTCCGCCGAATAATATACACGAGAAGCAAAATAGCCAATCACTTATTGGACAACTACACAGCCATTCCCACTTTTCGTACACGTTCTTATCGTCGCTTCACCGGTAAAAGGTTGTAATCCACAAAGTTCTTCCTATCGATTATTCTCCTTAAGATTGGTCACGCCTCCCAGCCACATATGGATATGCAGCCCATCAGAACAATGTCCGTTGTGTTCGTTTCTTTTTGCCGACGAGTAACCGAAAATGAACCTAACATGCATTATACAATAGGAGTGCGTTAATACGTAATGCAAGCATACATTCGTATAATACGGTACAGTAAGGTTCATTTTCCTTTGCACATGGGCATAGGAAAATGAACACAGCGAAATTTGTTCTGATGGACTGTATATCCATATGTGGCTGGGAGGTGTGACCGGTCTTAAGGAGAATAATCGATAGGAAGAGCTTTGTGGATTACAACTTTTTACCGGTGAAGCGACGTTATTAAAACTACGATTGTAGGTTCTATCTTTGAACACTTGATTTATGCTAAGCTATGGTCTTGGTCGGCCCAGTTCTTTAGCTAATAATCTGTCTTCGTAATTAAGAGATTTCGTTTGTATGTAGCTCACGTGATTCATTTTAAAAATACTTATGCTCGCACAGGAATACACTAAGTTACATCACACTGATTTTTACACAATTTTCAGACTTACAATGAACATCGAAACCGATGGACACGATTAATCTTCAGACGTACAAGGTAAGCACAGGTTTGCTGCAAACACTACTTTTGCGCACGTTAATGATACAAATGCTAACAAGGAAAGTGTAGCTGGGTGATATTTAGTAGGTTGTAGGAGAAGTAAGATCAAAATACAAACCAGCGCTTATGTGTCACGTCGTAGAAATACTGTGACCGGGTCAATGGAATTTACCATAACCCAACTTACACCTCACAGCTCGCAGAATGAGGGGATGATGTTCAGGTATAAGAGGGAGTCGGTAGTATCCAGGATTATACCTTTACTATGTTGCCTGGTTTAGTCCAGGGCTGCTAGAAAAAGAACAACCATGGTGAATCATAGCCTCTTGAACTCAATGAAGGTGGTCGTGACAACAATCGTGCATACTGTTGGTCCGATTTTTATAATAGTTCTAATCGGTGGAGGGGCACATGACTATGTGACCTAAAGACAGAACTGCGGCTGTCACAGTGCGCTACAGATAGGAAGTCTCCAGTATACAAGCAACAGACAGCAGCTAAACACGCCGCAGCCTACTCTAATACAGTTCAAGCAGCCGTTATAGTATACGAGCACAATCTAGCTTACTCTCAAGAAGATGGCACCAACAGCCTTTTACTGCCGTATCTGCGCCTATTATTGTGCAAGATGAGAGCTCGCTTCAGGACAACCAGCAGATATCAGAGATGAATCCCCCATCTTCAGGAATCTCGTATAACAATAACAGAGCAACTATTTCCACCAGACCTATATCAATGTACAGCCTACGCCCTTTGCCAGGCCCAGGATAACCACCATATCAACGAGCATACATTCCGATAACCCATAAATAGTAACGTCCCCCTACCTCAGCCACATACTAGTATAAGACCACATACATCACAAGATGAACAACTAATTGAGAAAATCATCCAAGTTGTTTTGAATATGACCTGTGAAGTTCGAGCTTCTCCTCCAGGCGCTCTGCCGCTTGATCCACTTCGTCACATGCTCATGAGCCTCTGAAGTTCACAACCTGTATCCGTGCAATAGACTGTGTTATGATAATTTGTTATACTAGTTCTTATGTTCACACCTTTCTTGCTAAATTTAGCGTTAACCAATTGAGAATTTGTATTTTCTTTTCTTTCTTCTTTCTCCGCGTTTTTTGAGTTAAAATGTTAAATATTCTGCAGTAGAATGCTAGATCGGCCATTGCCAACAAGGAAAGTATCGACCATGCACTTGACCAGCAAAAATTCTCTATAGGAATAATTCCTGAAACATAGTTCTCGCCAGCGAAACAGATACGATTCCGCAACTACAGTTTACTTTGAACCGACCGTCCTGATGGTAAAGGGGATTATCAATTCATACATTTATCCTGAAGCCTCCCACCAATGATGCATGCGATAGCTGTTTACGTCATCCAAATTTCTAATTCACGTCTCTCTCGATATACTGTTCACCACGCACGCCGAAGTTGGACTAGTATTCTGAATAAGTTAACCCAACCCTACTTAATATGCGGAGAATTTAACGCTCACAGCCCTGCCAGGGGGTGTTTGTATTCAGACGATTAAGGAGTTGATTTGCTGAAAGTCATAGAAGCACACAATCTGATTATCTTGAATGATCACTCTCCTACACTGGTACCCTCGCTGTACGAACAAACATCTGCAGTCGATATTAGTATACGTTCCCGTCTGTAGCTCTGGTATCAAATTGTAATATACTTAAGGATCCCATGGGCTATAATCATTTTCCAATCCTAACCTGTCTACAGCTCACTACCAACACAGTCATTATGTTCCAGCACATAGGGCCTAAATGGAATATTAACATAGCTAATTGGATTCTTTTGGCTGAACGAATGCAGAACGAGGTCCAAATTATTCCCCTGAATGCAACTGCTCTAGATCGCTCTCACTGCTTTATGCACGCCATGAATCGTGATGCTAGTTGTTCACTTCCCTACACCAAAACTCGTCGAGTAAATGGCCGTACGCCAGCAGGCTGGTGGAATCCCGTGTGCTCGCATGCTGTT